>NW_028261393.1:6534801-6597301 GCF_051295495.1 Thamnophis sirtalis
AGTTGTGAGTACTGGAGGTTTCTAAGAAGAGATTGGATAATCATTTCTCCGACATGGTATGCGGTATCCTGCCTGAGCAGAGGGCTGGGCTAGAAGACCTCCAAGGGCCCCTTCCAACTCTTTGTTAACTCTCTCCCATTCTGAAGCCTGGCTCCTGCTCCCTTACCTCTCGAGTCCACTCGTAGACTGGTGCCTGGGAGGCGTCTGCTGAACACTGAAGTTGCAGGTTGTCTCCTTCAAGGACCGAGATGGATTCCCCTACGGTGCCACACCAGGAGTTGGGGTGGCTGATAAAGACGTTGTGCAGATCTGAGGAAGAGCAGAAGACACGGAAAGTCAAGCCTTCCTCCTTTCCCACCCCTTCGGGGAGCCAGCCTAGTAGGGTTCAGGTCAGGGCCTCCGTTGCTGGGGCTCAGGAACAGTTTTCCATCTATCCCCCTCCTCTCCACCCCACCTACAGATATCAAAAGAACCAGCGTGGCTTCATTTCGGTTGCTTCTGCTTCTAAATCTGTCCTGTTAATGGAGCCATGCTGGTTGAGAATCAACCGTGCCTGTGAGGATATTTTTTCCCCTCCGCTCATAAATGTGCTTTTTATTGGCGTTTCAAAACCCTCTCTTTCCTTCGGCTAAACACTCCACTGCAGATCCCAAGGATACGTGGAGTGTGAACTGCAGGAGCACAGTCTTCTAAGAGGAAAGAGTAACGCAATCTCCTAGTCCTCATCTCCCGTTTATCTACTGCCCTCTGGTGGCTAGAGGGGGAATCCAAACACCACCACCACCACCACCATCACCACCCGTCCACATACACTCCATCTTCAAGTCCAGTTCATCCGAGACGGTGGTGTTGTCGGTGGCGTTCAGGCTGGCACAGCGATAGGGTCCGGCGTGCCAAGTTTGGATGTCGCTGATGGTCAGCAGGAGGCGCCCGTTGTCGCGACTCACATCGACGTCATAAAACCAGCAACGCAAGTTGTGAGACTGGTCCAGAGAGATCCAAGCACGGAGCCACTGGGGATGGGAGAAAGAGCAACGTTGATTGCGAGCCTTAACTGGCAAGAGCTCACTGTTTGTGGCTGGGGAATTCTGGGAGTTGGAGTCCACAAGGCTTAACGTTGCCAAAGTTGGACCCCTCTGATTTAATCTTATTGGTGTCGTATTATGATTATTACTCTGTTGCTTTCCATGTACATTGAGAGCTTCTGCATTGGAGACAAATTCCTCGTGTATAATCAGTACACTGTTCTGTTCATTACATTCTCTATTCTATTCTGTCTCTCTTCTATTTTCATTCCATTCTATTCTCTATTCTATTTCTATTCTATTCAAGTCCTTGTTCTATCCTATCCTATCCAATTCCTAATTCTATTCCTTCCATTCCTAATTCTATTCCTTCTATTCCTAATTCTATTTCTTCTTTTCCTAATTCTATTCCTAATTCTATTTCTTCTTTTCCTAATTCTATTCATTCTATTCCTAATTCTATTTCTTCTTTTCCTAATTCTATTCCTTCTATTCCTAATTCTATTCCTTCTATTCCTAATTCTATTCCTTCTATTCCTAATTCTATTTCTATTCTATTCAAGTCCTTGTTCTATCCTATCCAATTCCTAATTCTATTTCTTCCATTCCTAACTCTATTTCTTCTATTCCTAATTCTATTTCTTCTTTCCAATTCTATTCCTTCTATTCCTAACTCTATTTCTTCTATTCCTAATTCTATTTCTTCTTTTCCTAATTCTATTCCTTCTATTCCTAATTCTATTTCTTCTATTCCTAATTCTATTTCTTCTGTTCCTAATTCTATTTCTTCTTTTCCTAATTCTATTCCTTCTATTTCTAATTCTATTTCTACTCTATTCAATTCCTTGTTCTATCCTATCCTATCCAATTCCTAATTCTATTTCTTCCATTCCTAATTCTATTCCTTCTATTCCTAACTCTATTTCTTCTATTCCTAATTCTGTTTCTTCTTTTCTTAATTCTATTCCTTATCCTATCCTATCCTACCCTATTCCCAATTCTATTCCTACTTCTAATAATTCTAATTCTATTAACAGAGACTTGCTTGTTAGAGGCAGGCCTGGTCAAAGCAAAATCCTTCATTAACCTACTTGCTATATTTTGGAAGGTGAAGTCCGACACATTGTCCCCATAACTGACCAGGCATTCCAGAGTCACATTGTTGCCCTCAAGGATGGGGCCCTCCTGTTCAGTCAGACGGATGGTGGAGAGCCCTGGATTATAAAGTTGGAAAGAGAGGATTAAGTTTCCCCATAGCCTTCTTTTCTTCTCCCTGTGTGGAGGAGACCATCCCCAACCCACTATTCCCCTCCCACCTGCAGATCAAGATCCCTAATTACATGTTCCTTCCCTTTCTCCAATTTGAGTTCTTGCTCCTGGATGTTCTACCCGCAAGCTCAACCCAGAAGAACAACAACAGAGATGGAAGGGAGCTTGGAGGTCATGTAGTCCAACCCCCCACTCAAGTAGGAGACCCCTGTTATCATTCCAGACATCTGGCTTGTCCAGTCTCTTCTTAAAACCTCCAGTGATGGAGCACCCACAACCTCCGAAGACAAGCTGTTCCACTGGTTAATTGTTCTAACTGTCTAGGAAATTTGCCAGGAACTGTTAGGAAATAGAAGCATGGAAATCACTTGTGGAGAGGACCATGGACTGTGGGGTCCTTGGTGCTCTCTGAGCTTGGTGGTTTTCTTGCAGGCATTTCATGGCCTCGGTGTTCCCTAGTTAGGTCACGAAACGTCTGCAAGAAAACCACCAAGGTCAGAGAACATTAAGCACTTCACAGCCCCTCCTCCACTCCCTTCTGGCCTTGATGATGTTCCCTAGTTGGGTCACGAAACGTCTGCAAGAAAACCACCAAGGTCAGATAACATTAAGGACCTCACAGTCCCTGCTCACAAACTCTCCTCAATGCAGAGTTCTTCCTGGAGGCATGAATGACTTAAGGGTCAAAACATCACATTTCAGACATGTGACGGGGAAGGCAGAGAAGGATCGAACACAGGAAAGGTAGAAGGGAAGAGAGGCAGCTAGATGGACGGGCTCACATTTACAGTGGTAATGGGGGCAACTGTTTGACAGACCTGGTTAGGGACCAATTATCATGGAGACAAATCCATTTACAGGAAGTCCTCGACTTACAACCCTTCCTTTAGCGACTACAGAAGTTATAACAGTCCTTGGGGGGAAAAGGGGATTTACGACAGGTCGTTGCACGTAACAATTGTTGCAGAATCCCCTGTGGTCAGTTGATCAAAATTTGAGCACTTAGCAACTGGCATGTATTACGACAATTGCAACATCCTCTGTGTGTGTGTGTGTGTGATGAGATCTTTATCTGCGACCTTCCCAACCCCTTGAGGTCAAACGAAGTCAATGGGGTAAGTTGGGTTCGCTTAACGACGGCATGATTCACTGAAGAGCGAGAGTGATTGGTGGCAAAACCGTCATCAAATAGGCTACGGCTCGCTTAACAACTGGTAATTCTGGCGCCGACTCTGTTGTGTAAATCGAGGACTACATGTATGCAGGGGTTGTTAACACTGACTCGATTATGGCTGCATAATGAATCCATCAATTAACCGACCTCTTGCTACTGCCCGACAGATTAGCAAGAAGATCGTGAAACGAAAACTTCAAACAGTGGCCCCAAAATTCTCTTTTTTTTATTCATCAGCAGCGCAAGATTTAGATTTAGATTTAGATTTTACTTTATTTGTATGCTGCCCTTTTCCCTGAGGGGACTCAGGGCGGCTCACAATTCAAGGGAGGGGAAAAACAGACAAGTTACAAACATGAAAGCCATACACCATTAAAAAACACAACAGTCATACCATTCGAGTGGGATTGCAAGTCTTTAGCCCCAGGCCTGTCGGAACAGCCAGGTTTTAAGGGCTATGCGGAAGGCCTGGAGGGTGGTGAGGGTACGAATCTCCACAGGGAGTTCGTTCCAAAGGGTCGGAGCAGCCACCGAGAAGGCTCTCCTCCGGGTAGTTGCCAGTCGACACTGGCCGGTTGATGGAATTTGGAGGAGGCCTAGTCTATGGGATCTTATTGGTCTAGTGGAGGTAATTGGCAGCAGGCGGTCTCTCAAGTACCCAGATCCAATACCATGAAGGGCTTTGTAGGTGACGACTAGCACCTTGAAGTGCACCCGGAGATCAACAGGCAGCCAGTGCAGCTCGCGGAGGATAGGTGTTACGTGGGTGAATCGAGGCGCACCCACGATCGCTCGCGCGGCTGCATTCTGGACAAGCTGAAGTCGCCGAATGCTCTTCAAAGGCAGCCCCATGTAGAGCACGTTGCAGTACTCCAGCCTAGAGGTCACGAGGGCACGATTAATGGAACTTATCCTATCACATACCCTTTGTAAGAATAGAGAAGCATCCGTGTCCCCAAATTTAAAAACTGAGAATTGAGGTTGGGGAAAACTAAAAACCACATCCTTCCGGGCCTGGCCTGCCTCTGACACGAAGACTTTAGGCAGTTATATTTTGAGTGTTGCACAAGGATGGCTCGGGGGGAGGGGGGGGAATTGGTGTTCGAGTGACACCAGGGAGACCCCGATTTGGGTTCGTGGGTGACTCTGGGTGAATCACACACTCTCAGCCCAGCCAACTTCCTAAGTTATTAGAGGGTGGGGGGGGGAAGATGATGGAATGCTCAAAATTTACAAAACACCATCGCTGAGCTTGCAAATTCTGACTCCTGCTGCAGATTGTGCTAACCAAAGACAGGATACCCATCTAACCAACCAGCAAGCTAATATAATTCAAGAACTCGTGGTTTGAATCTTGCCTTGACGTGGTTCGGCGCAACGCCAGGGAAAGTCGCAGCCAAAACTTGAAATCCGGGATGTTTCGCTTGGAGATAATTCAGGACTGTTTACTTCTTAATGACAACCTTATTCTTCACTCTCTTTTATTTATTCTGCTGAAAAGTTTTCTTCACGAGGATCTTACAGATCTGCCCCCTTCATACAAATGAACTTGAATTCAAGGTCGAGCAAAAGAAGCATTCTTTTTTTAAAAAAACGCCTTTTGGTATACTGTCCGTGCGGGGTTCTGGTCCAGGATGTGGAACTGGGCTGCATATTTCTACACCAATGGGCCATGTTTTTTCAGAACTCTCCACTCTGACATGTCCATCTTGCATCTGAGCTTACAGGCGTCTTTCAATTGCACAAGGAACTTCGCCATGACAAGGCAATGACCCATGAAGGTGGAAAACATCCTTTATCAGCTTTTTTAAATTAATAAATCAGTAATTTATTTTTATTGCTTTTAGGAACGTTTATGGTTTTATTGCTTTTTGTCCTGTCAGATGGCCGGAATTTGCTTCGAAGCTTCAAGATAATGTGAACCTTTAATACTGCTTCATAATGCCTTGGTAAGGCCACCCTTGGTATATTGCATTACGTCATGGTCGCCACAATATAAAAAAAAGATGTGGCGACTCTAGAAAGAGTGCAGAGAAGAGCAACAAAGATGATTAGGGGGACGGGAGGCTAAAACTTGTGAAGAACGGTTGCAGGAACTGGGAATGTCTAGTTTAATAGAAAGAAGAACTAGGGGAGACATGATAGCAGTGTTCCGATATCTCAGGGGCTGCCACAAAGAAGAGGGAGTCAAACTATTCTCCAAAGCACCTGAAGGCAGGACAAGACGCAACGGGTGGAAACTAATCAAGGAGAGAAGCAACTTAGAACTAAGGAAGAATTTCCTGACAGTCACAACAATTAATCAGTGGAATGACTTGCTTCCAGAAGTCGTGGGTGCTCCATAATTGGGAGGTTTTTAAAGAGGTTGGATAATCCTTTGTCTGAAATGCGATGGGATTTTCTGCTTGAGCAAGGATTGGACTAGAAGACCTCCAAGGCCCCTTCCAACTCGGAGATGGGCAGCAAGCAAATTAGATGATATATAGATAGATAGACAGATAGATAATAGATATAGACAAGAAAGAAACAGAAAGATATAGACAGACAGAAATAAAGAAGGAAAGATAGAAAAAGATAGACAGAAAAAAAGAAACAAAGGAAAGATAGATAGATATAGACAAGAAAGAAAAAGAAAGACAGACAGAAACAAAGAAGGAAAGATAGAAAAAGATAGACAGAAAAAAAGAAGGAAAGAAGAGATAAAAATAGACAAGAAAGAAAAAGAAAGACAGAGACAAAGAAAAAAAGAAAGATAAATGGATAGATGACATAGACAAGAAAGATATAGACAGAAACAAAGGAAAGATAGAGATAGATAATACAGACGAGAAAGAAAAAGACAGAAACAGAAAAAAGAGAGAAGATAGGTGATATAGACAAGAAAGAAAGAAAAAGAAAGTAAGAAAGATAGATAATATAGGCAAGAAAGTAAAGGATAGAGAAATAGAGATATAGGGAGATATAGATAGATAGATAGATAGATAGATAGATAGAAGGAGGATAGATAGGTAGATAGATAGATAGATAGATAGATAGATAGGAGGATAGATAGATAGATAGATAGATAGATAGATAGATAGATAGATAGGAAGATAGGAAGATAGATAGGATAGAAAGAAAGAAAGAAAGAAAGAAAGAAAGAAAGAAAGAAAGAAAGAAAGAAAGAAAGAAAGAAAGAAAGAAAGAAAGAAAGAACGAAAGTGAGCTCTCTGTGAAGCCAGGAAGAAAGTTGCCACCTTCACTTTTGCTCCTGTGCACTTTGAAGCCTGGAGGAAAAAGAAAACAGCTCACCCGCCACCCCCTCCCCAAACCTCCAAGTCGTAAAAAAAACTCCTCCTCTTAGAAATGTCAACATTCAACAACTGCGGTTTACTTGCAAAGGGAAAAAAAAAAGAGGAAGCGCTTGAGACCGAGCTCGTCCAACGACACAGAAGGGTTTTCTCGTGACCCGCCTCCCCTCTTCCAGCCGCAGCTTTCTCTGCACGAAACGTCGGTCCTACTACACCTCCCCCCCCCCAGCCCGCCTTAAAAGGAGTCGGATGAGCGGGTTCAAAAATAAATAAATAAACCCTGCAGAAATTGTGTGTTGTTGGGGTTTTTTTTGCATTGCAGTCACAACGCCCCATATTTTTCCCCCTCTCCTACTACCACCCCCCCGCCGCCTTCGTTGTAAACCCGGTCGGGGGGGTTATTCGTCGGGTTTATACAGCTTTCTGCACACTCACAACCAGCTTGCACAACAAGTTGTTGCTCCGTGCAAAGGTTAAGTTGGGATTGCGCGAGCCCGCGCGGCGTTCCCGGGGAGACGCTCAACGAAAGTGAAAGTCGGAGCGGGAGGCTAAGAAGAGCATTGGGAGGGGGGGGATCCTAAAGCGATCCAGAAGAGATTATCTGGAGTTGCGCAATCCTTACTCCCCCGGGGTGACTTTTTAAAGGAACCCCCCTTTTTTTCCCTCCTCCGTGGAAGAAGGAAGAAGCTGCCTGCCCTGGCCCGATATTCTTACGCAACGTTTGCAACCGTTTCCCTCGCTATCCTGCCAGAACTGAAGAAGCCTCTGGGATCAGAAGCGAAACGTCTTCCAAAAGAAATAACCAAGAAAACCCACTTGCCTCCTGAAACTAAGCACCTTTGGGAACAGCCAACCACCTTTGGATGGCTGAGAATCTCGACAGACCCCATTTCCACGCTTTAGCTCAGGGGGGTCCCCAACTTTGTGAACTTTAAGCCTGGCGGACTTCAACTCCCAGAATTCCCCAGTCAACAAGGTGGTTGGGGAATTCTGGGAGTTGAAGTCCGCCAGGCTTAAAGTTCACAAAGTTGGGGACCCCTGCAAAGTTCAGCTTCTGACCCACCCCCGGCGGCTGGGTTCACACAACCCGCTGACTCCCCCCCTCCCCAAACCAGCTTTGCTGGCTGGGGAATTCTGGGAGTTGAAGTCCGTCAGGCTTAAAGTTCACAAAGTTGGGGACCCCTGCAAAGTTCAGCTTCTGACCCACCCCCGGCGGCTGGGTTCACACAACCCGCTGACTCCCCCCCTCCCCAAACCAGCTTTGCTGGCTGGGGAATTCTGGGAGTTGAAGTCCGCCAGGCTTAAAAGTTCCCAAGGTTTGGAGTTTAGCAAAGTTCAGCCCCTGACCCAGCTTCTCACCGACCCGGGCGGTTGGGTTTTCACACAACCCGCTGACACCCCCCCCCAAACTAGGCGCCTCTTCCGTGGCTACCTGCCTATCTGCTTTTCATAGAGGGGTGTGGGGGGGTATCCCGCGATCCGACTCACCTGCTCGCCCGAAGCGGAGAGTCGCGCTCAAGGCCACGGCGAAGAGCCAACCCCGAAGTCCAAACTGCGCCATGGCTGCGCTCCGACGGCAGGCTTTCCTCCTCGGCGCGGGGCTGAAAACAAAAGCAGGAAAGGCGGGCGATCGCGCGCGGAAGGACTTGGGGGGAGGGGAAGTTGGGGGTCCGGCAAGGCTGGACAGGGGAGACGAGCAAGTCGGGGAGCCAAGAACCGTCTGAGTGGCCGAGTCCTCTTCTTCTCCTCTGCGCTCTGGGCTTGGGGAGCGGAGGCGTCTGGGCAAGGCTGAGCGCGAGGGGCGGGGAAGTTAATCACTAAACCAGCGAAACCGGTTCGAGAGACTCGGGTCGGGCAGGGCGCGGAAGGAGCCCCGGAGGGGGCGGAGGCTGCGGCGGTGGGGAGGGGGGGCAGGTTGGTTGGCTTGTTTTCCTCGTCCTGCCCGGTGAGCGGTGCCTCTGCTGCTGTTGCTGCCTGCCTGCCTGCCTGCTGGAGATCTCGCTTGGCTGATCTCCCGATGGACGGCCGGCTGGATGGACGGTTGGATGGATAGACGGCCGGCCGGCTGGATGGCTTGCCTGAGAGGCTGCACCGCCGGCTGGATGGCCGCCTGAGTGGCCGTCCGTCCGTGTGGATGGACGGTTGGATGGATGGATGGGCGGATGGACAGCTGGATGGCCTCCGGAGTGGCCAGCCGGCCGGATGAATAGACGGTTGGATAGATGGGTGGATGGACAGCTGGATGGCCGCCTGAGTGGCCGGATGGATGGACGGTTGGATGAATGGATGGATGGGAGTGGCCGTCCGTCCGGATGGATAGACGGTTGGATAGATGGGTGGATGGACAGCTGGATGGCCGCCTGAGTGGCCGGATGGATGGACGGTTGGATGAATGGATGGATGGGAGTGGCCGTCCGTCCGGATGGATAGACGGTTGGATAGATGGGTGGATGGACAGCTGGATGGCCGCCTGAGTGGCCGGATGGATGGACGGTTGGATAGATGGCCGGATGGCCGCCTGACTGTCCGTCCGTCCGGATGGATGGCCGCCTGAGCGGCCATCCGGATGGATGGATGGACGGCTGAGCGGCCGGCCGGCCGGTTGGATAGATAGATATTGGATGGCTAGTGGACGGCTGAGTGGCTGCACCGCCGGCTGGATGGACGGCTTAGCTACCTACCGCGGCTCACTGCACCCCGAGTCCGGGACCGTCCTCCGCAATCCCCCCGCGGCTTCATTCTAACCGCCGCCGGGCGACTCCGAGCGCCTCTCGAGGCGTTGGCGTCGCCCGGAGGGTCGGTTGCTCCCCGCCGCCCTCGCCTCGCCCTGCCACTAGAAGAGGGGCATTGGCCCAAGCGAGCCGGGAGAAGACCGGGCGCGCCATGGGGGAGGTCCCGCAACGGGGGGCAGAGAAGACCGAGGGGCTCCTCCGTTGGGGATTGCGATCTTCCCCGATAGCAATTCTCGCTGGAATCGGTCCAGTAATCCCAAAGGTTCTTTTTGAGAAGAGAACTGGTCTTTCTTGGGGTTTTTTTCTTTTCTTTTTGAAGACGTTTCGCTTCTCATCCCAGAAGCTTCTTCAGCTCTGACTGGATGGCAGCGGGGAATGGAAGGATTGATATTCCTTGCAGACAGCTGAACATTTGCACCCTTTTAGAGGGTCGTTGAAGCCATTAGATCCTCTAAATCAGTGTTTCCCAACCTTGGTGACTTTAAGTCCTATGGACTTCAACTCCCAGAATCCCCCAGCCAGCATAGCTGGCTGGGGAATTCTGGGAGTTGAAGTCCACAGGACTTAAAGTCACCAAGGTTTGAGAAACACTGCTCTAAATCCACTTCAAGGACCCTCTAAAAGGATGCAAATTGTCAACTGTCTCTCCCACTATCCTGTCGGAGTTGAAGAAGCTTCTCGGATGAGAAGCGAAACATCTTTAAAAGAAAAAGAAAAAACAAGGAAGTCCAGTTGCCTCTTGAAAAAGCACCTTTGGAGCAACCATAACCTGGAGGACTGAGAATCTCTACAGAATCTGCGGAGGAGATTCCAGGGAAAGTGGACAGGAGGAGATCCAGGAAAGTGGACAGGAGGAGATTCCAAGAAAGTGGACAGGAGGAGGGAACGGGCGGCCACTCCTGTTGTGGGAATCTGACCGATGGTGGCTTGTTTGTCCACTCATAACCAGCCTGATGGGTGCTTCGGGGCCCAGTTAATTTATAAGCCGTGGTTTGTGATCTGGATCCATAAACAAACATAAATATGCAACCAAATGAATTTGGAGAAGTTGGCTCATTCTGTCCTACTTTAACGTAGAGGCCCACAAACCCCTGCATATGAAGCCCTCTGGAAGATGGGCCCTGCTGGCTGAGGATGATGGGTGTTGCATTCCACGCTTGGCAACTGGTTCATATTTACGACGTGAGGTCACACATGACAAGCAAAGTCAAACAGGGAAGCCCAGGTTCACTTCAGAACCACGTTGCTAAATTAACAATTGCAACGCCTCCCTTAACAACAGTGGCAAGAAAAAGCCGTAATACAGGGCAAATCTCACTTCACCAATGTTTCACTGAGCAGCGTAAATGTTGGGCCCGGTTGGGGTCGTAACTCGAGGCCTGCCTGTCTATGACTAAGAGAGAAAAGGGGGGGGCAGAGAAAGAGAGCTGAGGGAAAATGGTTATCAAAAACATTGCGGTTTTCTCAAGGTGAAGTAATTCAAACCCAGACTTCTGTCTCTGGGAATTTCCACCAGCCTAGAGAAGTTGCAGTTTTGCACACATTCGCCCCTCTTCCTTCATTTCTGCTGGCACAAAGATTGCAAAGCACAAGGTTGACGGTTTTCCTTTCCGTAAGCCCTTCAGAAAAGATTTAAGTGAAGAGAAAACAAAAGCCATGGCCCCAGTTGAAGATTTCACAACAAAGGCTTAATGATATTTGGGGGAATATTTTTTATTTTTTGCCTTCAAATGGGAATTATTCCAGTGAAGAGACCAGACTGAATTCTGGCCCGATTAAACATGCTTTTTAGGAGAGCCTCAGTCGGCAAGCTAAAAATAATTAAAATGAGAAATTATGTGCCGGATGACGGGCGTTTTAACTGCCTCACCACACAAAAGTCACCACTTCCTTGTTTTGATGAGAAAGACAAAACAAGTTTCTCTCTCTCTCTCTCTCTCCTCTTTTTCTGTCTCCCTTCCTCCCTCTCTCTTTCTCTCTCCCTCCCTCTCTCTGTCAGTCTCTCTCTCTCTCTCTCTCTCCCTCCCCCTCCCTCTCTTTCTCACCCTCCCTCTCTTTGTCAGTCTCTGTCTCTCTCTCCCTCCCCCTCCCTCTCTCTTTCTCACCCTCCCTCTCTCTGTCAGTCTCTGTCTCTCCCTCCCCCTCCCTCCCCATCTCTCTCTCTCCCCCCTCTCTCTCCCTCCCTCCCTCTCTCTCCCTTCCTCTCTCTTTCTCTCTCCCTCCCCCCTCTCTTTCTCACCCTCCCTCTCTGTCTCAGTCTCTGTCTCTCTGTCCCTCCCCCTCCCTCTCTCTCTTTCTCACCCTCCCTCTCTCTGTCAGTCTCTGTCTCTCTCTCCCTCCCCCCTCTCTCCCTCCCTCCCTCTCTCTTTCTCTCCCTCCCTCCCTCTCTCTCTTTCTCACCCTCACTCTCTCTGTCAGTCTCTGTCTCTCTCTCCCTCCCCCTCCCTCCCCCCTCTCTCTCTCCCTCCCTCCTCTCTCTCTCCCTCCCTCTCTCTCCCTCCCCCTCTCTCTCTCTTTCTCACCCACCCTCTCTCTGTCTCAGTCTCTGTCTCTCTCTCCCTCCCCCTCCCTCCCCCGCTTTTGTGTGTGTGTGTGTGTGTGTGTGTTTTGAAATCCCTGTTGGGAAATGGTAAAGACGATGAGAAATGGTTAAAGTCATGTTCAGCTCCTGGGGATTTTGAGGACAAATCTGCTGTATCTTTTTTTCCCCTTGGCCTTGGGTTTTTATTAAAACTTTTAGCTTTCCAGACTTGTCTTTTCTCCTGGTGGCCCATCCAGCTAAAAACCGGAGGAATATTGCTTAGCTTTTTAAAACAGCCAAGCTTTGTTGTCATTATTATAATTATTAAATTAATAAAACCAGTCCCGCTCCATTTTGTCCTACCTTTATTCTTTCTTTCAGTAATCCAGGTCATAGTCATTGCAAAATTGTTTTTGTTCAAACAGAAACTGGACTGTTTTTTTTTAATATGAATAAAAATAACAAACAAAACAGTCCAGTTGTCTTTTTTTTAAAAAAAGCACATTTGAGACACTTCTGCTCTTGTTTATAAACAACGCAAGGCAACTAACATACCTAATACCTTCTTCTTATTTTTACCATGACAACAATCCTACCTGTGAGGTAACTGGGGCTACAATGTCTTTGGTTTTGGCTTTGCAGCAGGGATGTCCGCAAAATACAATTAAAAAAAAATATCAAAATGGCTGCTGTGATGATGAGATCAAAGCGAGTAGAGCTTTAATTGCATTGTCATGGCTGCCGCCATGTTGACTTTTTTGCAGGCATGAAAGATTTAAAATGTGTGGGGCTTTGATCGCATCATTGCATCTGTCATCTTGAGTTTTTTGTATTATTCTATCTTGCAGATCCTCTAGCTGTGTACTGAGATGAGCCAATTTGGTGTAGTGGTTAAGATGCTGGCCTAAAAACCAGGAGACTGTGAATTCTAGTTCTGCCTTAACTATGAAAGCCAGCTGGGTGACTTTGGGCCATTTACTCTCTCTGAGCACAACCCACTTCACAGAGTTGTGAGAAAATAGGAGAAGGAGGGAATGTTATGTATATATGCCATCAGATAAATAGGTAGGTAGGTAGGTAGATAGATAGATGATAGATAGATAATAGATAGATAAATAGATAGATAGATAGATAGATAGATAGATAGATATAGATAGATGATAGATGATAGATAGATAGATAGATAGATAGATAGATAGATAGATAGATAGATAGATAGATAGATAGATAGACGGATGATAGATAGATAGATAGATGATAGATAGATAGATAGATAGATAGATAGATAGATAGATAGATAGATAGATGATAGGTAGGTAGGTAGGTAGGTAGATGATAGATAGATAGATAGATAGATAGATAGATGATAGATAGATAGATAGATAGATGATAGATAGATGATAGGTAGGTAGGTAGGTAGGTAGGTAGATGATAGATAGATAGATAGATAGATAGATAGATAGATAGATAGATAGATAGATAGATAGATGACAGATAGATAGATACAGACAGATAGAGACAGATAGATTAGATAGATAGCTAGCTAGCTAGATGATAGATAGATAGATAGATAGATAGATAGATAGATAGATAGAGATAGATGACAGATAGATACAGACAGAGACAGATAGATTAGATAGATAGATAGATAGATAGATAGATGACAGATAGATAGAGACACAGATAGATTAGATAGATAGATAGATAGATAGATAGATAGATAGATATAGATAGATAGATGACAGATAGATAGATAGAGACAGAGACAGATAGATTAGATAGATAGATAGATAGATAGATAGATAGATAGATAGATAGATAGATAGATAGACAGACAGACAGACAGAGACAGACAGTCAGGTAGATATGGTAGATGGATGATAGAGAGACACACAGACAAAGATAGACAGATAGACATACGTATTTATCAGCTTCACTAAACATTTTAAGAGTTTTGTCCAAGAATGCTCACTTTTTGGCTTGGTTCAAGAAACATCTGCCCCGCTGTTTGTCATACAAGGAAGTACATACGGTATTCTAATAAAACGCAAAGCGGTTTGAAACTGGATCTTTAAGGACAAGTTGACTCAACGATCCGGATTCTGCCATGGGCGGGGAATTTTGGAGGTCAAAGTCTACGCATCTTCAAAGTTGCCAAGTTTGAAAAAAGACGAGTTAGATGGGAGAAACGCGTGGTGTCCACTTGACTTAAAGAGAAACATTAGAATCTCTTCCCAGTTGAGCCAAGCACCTGAAAAATAATGCAGGCTTCTTCCTGTATTCCCCTTGGCGTCTCTCCCAGCCACCCCACTTGTTGTTTTTTTTTAACTTAGCAAAGTTTTTTCTGCCTTTGATCATTTCACATCAAAAATACGGCACAGCTAGACAAAGGATCAAAAGCATGTTTAAAAACCAGGATAGAATCCGAAAGCATATATGGCTTTACAGTATGTTGGTGTGTGTGTGTGTGTATCTATGAAGATAAAAATCTAGATTTATATAGATTCCAGAGGTGGGTTCCTACCAGTTCGCACCAGTTCGGTAGAACCGGTTCGTCAAATCTACCGAACCGGTTAGAAGAGGTTCCACCAGAAAGCAGGCCACACCTACAGAAGAGGTTCCAAAATTTTTTGAAACACACCCCTGACCACACACACACACACACACACACACACACACACACACACACACACACATAGGCAGACAGGCAGACTCACACAGAGAGAGAAAGAGAAAGAGAAAGAAAGGAAGAAAGAAAAAAGAAAGAAAAAGTGAGCGAGAGATGAAAGAAAAAAGGAAAAAGGGACAGAGAGACAAAAGGAAGGAAAGAGAGAGAGAGAGAGAGAGAGAGAGAAAGAAAGAATACACATGGCCGGCAAGCCACTCCCACCAGGTCACATGGCTGGCAAGCCACTCCCACAAAGGAGGCCACACCCACAGAGTAGGTTCAAAATTTTTTTGAAACCCACGACTGATAGATTCGTATCTGTGTTTCTGTGTTTATGCCTTCCGGATAATCTTGACTTCTGATAGCTACATAGAGAAGTATCTGATTGTGCCGTTTTCTTGGCAAGTGATTTGCCATGGCCTTCTTCCTAGGGCTGAGAGGGGATGACTGGCCCAAGGTCACTCATGTGGCTTTGGGCTCACAAAACTAGAACTCATGAACTCCCATTTTCTAGCCTGGTGTCTTTAAACACTGCACTGATAATATAGATATTTCTTGCCATACTGTAATTTTAAGATTTTGCAAAGTCAGTCCCTCCGGATACGTGCCAGTTGCCAAGCTTCTGAATTTTGATCACATGACCATGGGAATGCCGCAATGGTCTTAAGTGTGAAAAATGGTCATAAGTCACTTTTTTCAGTACCATTATAACTTAGAATGGTGATTGAATAGCAATAGCAATAGCAGTTAGACTTATATGCCGCTTCATAGGGCTTTCAGCCCTCTCTAAGCTGTTTACAGAGTCAGCATATCGTCCCCACAGTCTGGGTCCTCATTTCACCCACCTCGAAAGGATGGAAGGCTGAGTCAACCTTGAGCCGGTGAGATTAGAACCACTGAACTGCAGATAACAGTCAGCTGAAGTGGCCTGCAGTACTGCACCCTAACCACTGCGCCACCTCGGCTCTTCAAAATAAACTGTCCTGAGTCGAGAACTACCTGTATAATGATGTGTAAGTGGTAGCTTATTCAGCAAAGTATAGTATTCCTAACAGTGGCTTGTATAACTCTTATCATTTCTATAATAGCATGATTATAACTGCATGTGAAGGCAGCTCTGCTCCCCCCCATTCGCACAGAATGAACAATATAAGCCAAAGGGCGCAGAAAATCTAATACATCTATAATACAGCAGTCTTTCTATCTAATGTGGTGGTGGAACCCATTCGGACATGATGAAAGTGTTAAAATAGCTTTGGTTCTGGTAGCTGCAGTAAATCAGCTCCAGATATTAACTTCGGGCTAGTTGGCTAGCAGAAACAAACTGGGTTTGTTTAAAAAGTATCATTAACCTTACAGTGTCAAGGATCAACCAGAGGCAGGCTGGAGGATGGAATCGCACGCCCATCACCGTTAACCATCCTCATTTAAGATGGCCTCATAGCTCACTTTTCCAATTTAAGATTACATTCCAAAGTGCTTCTTGCAGTAAGAAGCAGAACAATCCGTTTAAGACGTCTTAACAAACAGCATACTTTGTTTTTGTTTTTAAAAAGCACAAAGCAATCAATTCCATCAGCTTATTGAGTTAGCGAAAAGCCACAATAAAAAAAAACCAAGAACACGATCCAATAAAACGGCACTTAATCCCATTCATTTGAGTAGCTGTTCTATCAAACCAGACTCCTGTGACATTGTAGGGAAAACTGGAAGTCGTCACCTAGTGCTTACAATTTAATAAAAAGGGCATTCGCTGCGCATTTCAGAAATAAGTGCCTTCTACCCAAGACATCACCCACTATCTCCTAAAGTGTTAATACCACTTTATAATGCCTTGGTAAGGCCACACTTGGAATATTGCATTCAGTTTTGGTCACCACGACGTAAAACAGATGTGGAGACTCTAGAAAGAGTGCAGAGAAGAGCAACAAAGATGATTAGGGGACTGGAGGCCAAAACATATGAAGAATGGTTGCAGGAACTGGAAATGTCTAGTCTAGTGAAGAGAAGGACTAGGGGAGACATGATCTGATAGCAGTCTTCCAATATCTCAGGGGCTACCAGAAAGAAGAGGGAGTCAAACTATTCTCCCAGGCACCAGAGGATAGAACAAGAAGCAATGGGTGGAAACTAATCAAGGAGAGAATCAACTTAGAAGCGAGGAGAAATTTCCTGACAGTTAGAACAATTTATCAGTGGAACAGCTTGCCTCCAGAAGTTGTGAATGCCCCAACACTGGAAGTTTTAAAGATGATGTTGGATAATCATTTGTCTGAAGTGGTGTAGGGTTTCCTGCCTAAGCAGGGGGTTGGACTAGAAGACCTCCAAGGTCCCTTCCAACTCTGCTATTGTATTGTATTAGAGTCAGGAAGTTTCTCCTTAACTCTGGTTTGCTTCTCTCCTTGGTTAGTTTCCATCCATTGCTTCCTGTCCTGCCTTCTGGAGCTTTGGAGAATAGGCTGCCCCCTTCCTCTTTGTGGCAGCTGCTAAAATATTGAAATATGCTACCATGTCACCCCCCAACCCTTCTTTTCACTAGACTAGACATATGGATGCTCAAGTGAGTTTTTAAGAGGGATCATGGGTTTACAATCCAGACATTTGCACAACCTGGGTTCACATGCATGAAAAACATTAGGAACCACTGAGTGGAAGAAGCTGGCAATGGCCAGGACCTAGTGGTACCCACTGTGACACCTGTTTATTTAGTTATTTAAGAACTAATGTGGACACCTATGTCTCTATGTATACACCCGTGCATGAGAGGGTCACGTGGCCACTGCTGTTTCGGTACAACAGCAAGGAAGGTGAACTTGGATGGTTAATGGGAATGGGAAATACTCTGAGGGAGGTGGCTTTTGACCCCATTCTTTGAATAACTTGTCCAACCTGCTTGCAACAGAATCAACAGCCAAGAAGAAGGTAGATTAGATAGATAGATAGATAGATAGATAGATAGATAGATTTAGATATAGATATAGATATAGATATAGATATAGATATAGATATAGATATAGATATAGATATAGATATAGATATAGATATAGATATAGATATAGATATAGATATAGATATAGATATAGATATAGATATAGATATAGATATAGATATAGATATAGATATAGATATAGATATAGATATAGATATAGATATAGATAGATGATAGATGATAGATGATAGATAGATAGATAGATAGATAGATTGATAGATGATAGATAGATAGATAGATATAGATATAGATATAGATGATATAGATATAGATATAGATATAGATATAGATATAGATATAGATATAGATATAGATAGATTTAGATATAGATATAGATATAGATATAGATATAGATATAGATATAGATATAGATATAGATATAGATATAGATATAGATATAGATATAGATATAGATATAGATATAGATATAGATAGATGATAGATGATAGATGATAGATGATAGATGATAGATGATAGATAGATAGATAGATAGATAGATAGATAGATAGATAGATAGATAGATGATAGATGATAGATAGATAGATAGATAGATAGATAGATAGATAGATATAGATATAGATATAGATGATATAGATATAGATATAGATATAGATAGATATAGATATAGATATAGATGATATAGATATAGATATAGATATAGATATAGATATAGATATAGATATAGATATAGATATAGATATAGATATAGATATAGATATAGATATAGATATAGATATAGATATAGATATAGATATAGATATAGATATAGATATAGATATAGATATAGATATAGATATATAGATATAGATGATATAGAAAGATGATAGATAGATAGATAGATAGATAGATAGATAGATAGATAGAGATAGATAGATAGATAGATAGATATAGATAGACAGACAGACAGACAGACAGAGACAGACAGACAGACAGACAGACAGAGACAGACAGACAGACAGACAGACAGATATGGTAGATGGATGATAGAGAGACACACAGACAGAGATAGACAGATAGACATACGTATTTATCAGCTTCACTAAACGTTTTAAGAGTTTTGTCCAAGAATGCTCACTTTTTGGTTTGGCTCAAGAAACATGCGCCCCGCTGTTTGTCATACAAGGAAGTGCATATCGTTACAAGGTGATATTTGTAGAATACCATAATCAGAAGAAACCCCCCCCCCCACCCTAATGAGAAGGAAGGACTCCCCGGAGAAGAGCCTCATGCTGGGAAAGAATTGAGGGCAAAAGAGCATGAGGAAGGCAGAGAATGAGGTGGCTGGATGGAGTCACCGAAGCAGTCAGCGTGAGCAGGCCGCCGAGAGGATTATGAAATGCTGAAACAAGACTATTATGGGCCCCCAAAATGCAATGTGCCCCCTACATATGCATGCATGACACCTGTGCCCGCACATGTGGGTGTGACCTTGCCACACACACCCTGCCCCCCCATGCACGCAGATACATACGAACCCCCCGAATGTGTTCCCCGTGCAGCTGTGGGAGGGGTTTCCGGGGTGTGTGTACCACTGCTTTGCCAAAAACCCTTGAGATCACTGTTTCAACCTCTGTGTCAATATCTGCTGTTATTAAGTGAATCACATGGTTGTTAATTAAACCCTCCTTTCCCACTTCATGGGCCCCCCTTTGAGCTCCATGGGCCCTGGAACAATGTACCAGGCCTGGGCGTGAACTTAAATGGACTCCAGAGGATGGTAGAGGACCGGAAGGCCTGGAGGAACATTGTCCATGGATCAGACATGACTTCGCAACTAACAACAACAACAACAAATAATCAGAAGAAAGGAAAAACAAATCCTGACCTCTTAGGAGGGGAAGAAAAGAGATCATCCATAGGTGACCACAGGTTATGACGGTAGAGCCAGAGAGTTCCTGCATCTCCCATTGATTTCCAGAAACTCTGAGCTTCGGTGACATCACAGAGCAAGTGGGTTGAGTTGCCGGTGAGGGCCTGTGACCAGAAGTGGCCAGTTGCTGATGACCACACTGTGGCCATCATCATGAATGAAATGGGTGGTTCAAGAGACCACAGGATGGCCCACAGGATGATGCCTCCAGAAAGTAATGAGCAAATTCCGCAGGATTCCTTCTTTGTTTTAATAGTCGGTTATATCCTGTTAGTTTTTTGCTTCCTGTAGTAGAACAACATAGTGGGAAAAGGAAGTTGCACACTGGATTTTTTTCCCCAGAAGACGGGGGGCTCTGATCTCCTAAAACAGGGGTCTCCAACCTTGGCAACTTTAAGACTTGTGGACTTCAACTCCCAGAATTCCTCAGCCAGTAAAGCGGAGGAGACATCTTCGGACAGCGCTGGCTCTTGGGCTTTGAAACGGAGATGAGCACCGCCCCCTAGAGTTGGGAACGACTAGGACTAGCACATATGTGCGAGGGGAACCTTTACCTTTACCTTAACAAAAAGGACTAGGGGGTGACGTGATAGCAGTTTTCTAACATTCTAAGCCATAAAGAAGAAGGGGTCAACCTAATTTCCAAAGCATCAGAAGATAGAACAAGAATGGACGGAAATTAATCAAGGAGAGAAGCAATCTCGAAATAAGGAGAAAATTTCCTGGCAGAACCTTTAACCTGTCGAACAACTTGCTTCCAGTCATTGTGGGCACTTCAACACAGGAGGTTTTTGAGAAGAGATTGGACAAACATTTGTCTGAAATAGTATAGGGTTTCCTGCTTGGGTGGTGGATTAGACTAGATCAGTGTTTTTCAACCTTGGCGAATTTCAGTCCTTTGGACTTCAACTCCCAGAATCCCCCAGCCAGCATAGCTGGCTGGGGGAATTCTGGGAGTTGAAGTCCACAGGACTGAAAGTCGCCAAGGTTGAGAAACACTGGACTAGATGACCTCTAAGGTCCCTTCCAACTCTGTTATTCTATATCCAATTGGATTGACTCAAGAGCATTGGAGTGGGCAAGCATGATCTTTTCCAGTCTAATTGTAGACTCCCCGAGTCACTTCTTCGTCAGGTAGGCAGTCGTATAAATTTAACGAAAGTTAAATAAGAATAAATAAAACGAATTGACACTTCTGATTATCTGGCAGGGCCCTGAGGTGTGTGTGAGTTGATTTACCACTACGTTTCAAAGAAGATCTGAGAGGTTCCATAGAGCCAAACATCAGTGAGAATTTAAAAGCAGTTAAAAGAATCTCATTAAGAGGAACAAAATTTCCCAGGCTTAGAAAGTAACATCTAAACTCAGATTGGGGTGGGGGTGGGTGGGGGGGAAATCCCTTTGCTTTCAAGAAAAAAGGAAGGAATTTTTTTTCTCATTTTAAGTTCTGAGAAACAGGGAGACACAATGAAAATGCCCCGCTTAGTATAAGGTTAGCAAATATTTACTTTTTTTTGAAAATGAAGACTTTCTGTCAATGGAAAGTTTTGATAAATTAATCCGAAAAGCTTCCTTGACCTTATTTACATATTACTGTAATAGGATTTCAGATTTGAGCCTAGCACCATGGCTGAACTCCTTGTTGGTAGACCAGGGTTGATGGCTCACTTTGCTGCCGAAACCCAATTCGTTGTGGTCATTTAATAAACCATAGTTAAATCAGGACTTAGCCTGATGTGCTATGCAAACTCTCACGCTTAGCTCATTTATGCCTGGCGGTAAAATGTTTTTTTTCTTCTGCGTCAGCTGTGATTGTTCACTACTTGTTGATGCTCTGTTTGTTTGTCCGTCCATCTGTCCGTCCATCCATCCAATTTATATGGCGCCCACCCCAACAAGTGACTCTGGGGGGCAGTGGTGGGTTTCAATTTTTTTTGGAACCTACTCTGTGGGTGTGGCCTCCTTTGTGGGAGTGGCTTGTCGGCCATGTGACCTGGTGGGAGTGGCTTGCCGGCCATGTGTTTTCTTTCTTTCTTTCTTTCTTTCTTTCTTTTCTCTCTCTCTCTCTCTCTCTATACATACATACATACATACATACATACATGCATATATATATATATATATATATATATATATATATATATATATATATATATATGCATATATATATATATATATATATATGCATATATATATATATATATATATATATATATATATATATATATATATATATATATATATATATATATATATATATATATATATATGTGTTTTTATTGTGCTGATAAATAAATAAAGGAAGACTATGACTTTAAGTATATATATATATATATATATATATATATATATATATATATATATATATATATATATATATATATATATATATATATATATAATTTCCTTCCTTTTGTCTCTCTGTCCCTTTTTTCTTTTTTTCTTTCATCTCTCACTCTTTTTCTTTCTTCTTTCTTTCTTTCTTTCTTTCTTTCTTCCTTCCTTCCTCTCTCTCTCTCTCTCTCTCTCTCTCTCTCTCTCTCTGTGTGAGTGAGTGAGTGAGTGTTTGTGTTAATGTTTGGGTTTGAAGTTTCCCAACTGCTTTCTATTTTCAGTTTTGTAATGTTTACAGTTGGTTTTCTTTTAATTCTGCTCTAGTTCCGGCTCGCTCAGGAACGCGCTTGGTGTGCACTTGTGCATGCACAGAAGTAAATAAATTGCTTCTGTGCATGCGCAGAAGCAAAAAAACAAGATGGTGGTGCCAATAGAACAGGTTTGGGCACGTGCGCAACCGAGTTACTACCTACTCGGCCGAACCGGGCCGAACCGGTAGGAACCCACCTCTGGGCATGCTGAACAGGCCTCATGGAGACTCCTGGGAGGGGAGGGGCAGGGTGGGCATGGCCAGCCAAAGGTGGCACGTGAGGTGTTTGCCGAACTGGGCAGAATCCTAGCTAGAGGTTCGCCCGAACTCGTGCTGTTAGATATTAAGAGAGCCGAGGTGGCGCAGTGGTTAGGGTGTAGTACTGCAGGCCACTTCAGCTGACTGTTATGTGCAGTTCAGCGGTTCAAATCTCACCGGCTCAAGGTTGACTCAGCCTTCCATCCTTCCGAGGTGGGTGAAATGAGGACCCAGATTGTTGGGGGCGATATGCTGACTCTGTAAACCGCTTAGAGAGGGCTGAAAGCCCTATGAAGCGGTATATAAGTCTAACTGCTATTGCTATTGCTATTGCTATTGCTATTGCTATTGCTATTAGCAACTGTTACAGTGGTTTCCACCAAGGTCCTCTGTTCCGGTGGGAAAAGAGATTCAATCTCATTGGTCGAAGGGGTCTGACAGCTCCCTATAAAAGGGCTTGTACATACTTGTTCTGTTACAATAAAGAGCTGTTGTTGCCTAAGCCTGAGTGTGCCTTTCCATTACCCGATCTAACACGTGAGAACCCCCAGCAGCCCACCCCATGGTTCCCACCTACTGATTAGCAGTACATTTCTCAGTGCAGTTTGAAATGCTGATTGCAGGCATTCCCAAGGGTTTAGCAATTCATAGCATCCCAATCCTGCCTGAGGAATAATTCTCTGTTCTTCCTGATCATTAGCCATCGTGACTAGTCCATTAGGCTTGTGGTCACTCATAGCCCAGAATCATTAGCGTCTTCTCTGTTTTCAGACGTTTTTGTGTTTCTGGCTCATTTAGAATCTACAGGACAGGTACCAAGGCAGGAGGCGCACGAAGGCAGGTGCCAGGGCTGAGATAAACAATATCACCATGATTAAAATTATCCCGATTAATCATTTACAGCATCAGTGGGTCATTTCTCACTCAACCACGGTGAGCCCAGAGTGGTGAGGACGGTGTTGCATGGAACCGGACTCACAAAGGATTTTTATAGCCAGCCCTTTAACCTGGCTCTCCCTCCACCAATTGCTAATCTCAGGCAGCAAGAGAAGGTTAGATATTAATGATGATTGAGTGTCTAACAGGTTATTGGGTGCTTGCCAGAATAAGAGGGGGAAATAATTATCTAAGTGGGATTAGAGCAGAAAGTTTTGTTATCTGGCAGCTCATAAGGGAAAATAGAGCATGTTTCTCTCTCTGTGTCTCTTTCCCTCCCTCCCTCCCTCCCTCCCTCCCTCCCTCCCTCCCTCCCTCCCTCTCTCCCTCCATCTCCATCTCCACCTCTGAAACTGCATCTACATCTGTATCAGTATCCATCTATCTTATCTTTTAACGAAGATATCAGGAATTAATATTTTGAATAAAGAGGAAAACGGAAATATTTCTCTCTCTCTCTCTCTCTCTCTCTCTCTCTCACACACACACACACACACACACACACACACACACACACACACCAGTGGTGGGTTTCAAAATTTTTGTGGCCTCCTTTGTGGGAGTGGCTTGCCGGCCATGTGACCTGGTGGGAGTGGCTTGCCAGTCATGTGTTTTCTTTCTTTCTTTCTTTCTTTCTTTCTTTCTTTCTTTCTTTCTTTCTTTCTTTCTTTTTCTTTCTTTCTTTCTCTCTCTCTCCCTCTCTCTCTTTCCTTCCTTTTGTCTCTCTGTTCCTTTTTTCTTTTTTTCTTTCATCTCTCGACTCTTTCTTTTTTCTTTCTTTCTTTCTTTCTTTCTTCCTTTCTTTCTCTTTCTCTCTCTCTCTCTGTGTCAGTCTGTCTGTCTCTCTCTCTGTGTGGGGGCAGTGGTGGGTTTCAAAAAAATTTGGAATCTCTTCTGTAGGTATGGCCTGCTTTCCGGGTTCAATGGTGGAAACTTTTCTAACCGGTTCGGTAGATTTGACGAACCGGTTCGGCCGAATAGGTGGCAAACTGGTAGGAACCCACCTCTGACACACACACACAGTCATTTTCCCTAGACATAAATATTGGCACTGACTCATTCATCTTTCCATCCTTCCAAGGTGGGTAAAATGAGGACCCAGATTGTTGGGGACAATAGGCTGACTCTGTAAACCACTTAGAGAGGGCTGTAAAAGCATTGAAAAGCGGTATATAAGTCTAGGTGCTACTGCTATTGCAGTCTGACTTTGCCCACTGCTAGGAGTTCGATCCTGACCAGCTCAAGGTTGACTCAGCCTTCCATCCTTCCAAGGTGGGTAAAATGAGAACCCAGATTGTTGGGGGCAAGAGGCTGACTCTAATCTGCTTAGAGAGGGGTTGTGAAGCACTGTAAAGCGGTATATAAGTCTAAAGTCTATTTCTATTGCTAGACACAAAACTCTCTAGAGCAGGGGTGTCCAATCTTGGAAAGTCTTTTTAAGACTTGTGGACTTCAACTCCTGGAATTCCCCAGCCAGCCATAGGAATTGAAGTCCACAGGTCTTCAAAAGTTTCCAAGTTTAACCACTCTCGTCTATGCTG
The DNA here is from genome assembly GCF_051295495.1 of Thamnophis sirtalis. Lineage (NCBI taxonomy): Eukaryota > Metazoa > Chordata > Lepidosauria > Squamata > Natricidae > Thamnophis > Thamnophis sirtalis. The sequence continues at coordinate 6,559,719 of NW_028261393.1, forward strand.
TTTATGCTACTGGTTGACATCAACGGCAGATTTCGCACAGCCTGCTCTATATAGGGTTCTTATTCTTCGGTCTTCTTTCTTTTAAATAAGGGCAGGCCTAAGGCGATCTGGAGTGAAAACACTTGCATTTTAAAACCCAGCATGGAATTCAACTGATTCTGGGATTCGGCTGGCTTCAATAGAATAGGAATCTCTCTAACTCAGGGTTGAACTGTGGAGTTCTTGGTCCTTCCTGAACTTGGATTTTTGCTTGCTGACATTTCCTTCCCCGACTCGACTTGGTAAACCTCTCCAGTGCTAGAAGGCACATAAACAATACATGCAAACGAAAGAGACAATGAAAACGCTACAAAGGAAACAGCAAACCACGTGCAGATAAACAGGGATTATTAACTCCAGGATTAACACTAGAACAAACAGTCAAGAGGAAACCAATACCTTCATCAAGGAACTACCAAGGAGAAAATAACACTCTTGCCAACAAGGAGAAAGGCAAGCTATTATATATAAACAGCAGGGGTGAAATTTAGCAGGTTCTTCTGACAGGTTCTGGAAAACCGGTGGCAGAAATTTTGAGTAGTCCGGAGAACCAGAAAATACCACCTCTGGCTGGTGGGCCCCAGGAGTATGGTGGGATGTTTCTTTATCCAGTTAGGCAACATCTGCAGTGCTAGAAGAGGGTGGGGTTCGCTCCCTCTTTATCAGTGGTGAAATTCAATTTTTTTTACTGTCGGTTCTGTGGGCATGGATTGGTGGGCGTGTCAGGGGAATTCGAACGGTCGAACCTTCTGATCGACAAGCTCAGCATCTTAGCCACTGAGCCACCACATCCCTTGTAAGTCATATATATTCTCCCCTTATAAAGTTTGAGTTTTTGAGTTTTATTGAACACTTATAGGCCGCCCTTTTCCCTGAGGGGACTCAGGGCGGCTTACAATAATGAAGGGGGGAGTGCAAGACAAGACATAAAAGAAAATGTGAGTAAAAAATAATTAACAATAAAAGCACAACATTCACTCAGCATTCGGGCGGGGAGAGAGTAAAGTCCTATCCCCAGGCCTGACGGGATAGCCAGATCTTGAGGGCCGTGCGGAAGGCCTGGACGGTGGTGAGGGTGCGGATCTCCACGGGGAGATTGTTCCATAGCGTCGGAGCTGCAACTGAGAAGGCTCTCCTCCGCGTAGTCGCCAGTCGGCACTGACTGGCGGATGGAATTCGGAGGAGGCCTACCCTGTGCGATCTGATGGGGCGGAGGGAGGTAATTGGCAGAAGGCGGTCTCTGAAATAGCCAGATCCACTACCATGGAGCGCTTTGTGGATGGTAAGTAGGACCTTGAAGTGCACCCGGAGATCAACAGGTAGCCAGCGCAGCTCACGGAGGATCGGTGTTATGTGGGCGAACCGCGGTGCGCCCACGATCACTCGCACAGCCAGTGATGAAACCAGCATGACCAATGGATAGGAAAGTTGGCAACGCCCCGGATTGAGATAAGGCATGGATGATACAGAGCCTTGGATGCAAAGTCTAATGCCAGAAATCAAGTCGGAGCTGATTGAGCTATGACTAGTTCAAATCCTCTTGATTTTAGTTGCTCCCTGTAAGACTGATGGGCACCTTCCACTGAACTTGGCTGGCTGATTGATTAAAATATTGATGTATTGCCTTGCTTCAAAAGCCTTAGGAGGTCGGAGGTACAAGGGAAATAAATCATTAACATTAACAAAACCAGACCTTGAGCCACAAGGTCATCCAGTCGAGGTCCATCATCTGTACTTAAAGCTGCTCAGAATTATGCCATGTTTACTGCTTTATGGAAGACAAAGAAGATTCTCTCCCAACTTCTGGCTTTGGAGTTTCATCATATGGCCTCCCACATTCTTCTCATCTCATGTGGGCTGGGGACCCATAGAAGACCCTCTTGAGATCCTAGGAGGGGTGGAATCAGGGGTGGGTTCCTGCCAGTTCTAAGCTCTTCCTTAGAAGAGGTTCCACAAGTCTACCGTGCCGTTTAGAACCGGTTCCAGCTCCCTCCCCCCCCCCGCCCGTCCGCACATCATCAAGATGAAGAGCGAGAGGAGGAATTCTGGGAGTTGAAGTCCACCAGTCTTAAAGCTGCCAAGTTTGAACACCCCTGGGGTTTTTTTCCCCTAAAGGGTTAGGGGTGCAAGGGTCTTGTAACTTGACAGCTTTAAGACTTGCGTGCTTCAAATGCCAGAGTTTCTGAGCCAACATTTTGGTTGCTAAGCAAGAGCGTTGTTAAGTGAGTTTCACCACGTTTTACAAGGTGGCCACGCCCACCCAGTCACATGACTGCCAAGCCACTCCCACCCGGTCACATGGCTGGCAAACCACTCCCACAAAGCAGGCCACACCTACAGAAGAGGTTCTAAAACATTTTGAAACCCACCACTGGGCGGAATCTATCATTAGCATGTGGCTCCACATTGTTGAATGCTCCAGGGTTTTATGCCCATCAGAGGTTTTGGATCTAACCAATGGGTTCATCTTATAGCATGGTTTCACACTTCTCAATCAATCAGAAAAGAGCTGGACGGGACCTTGGACATCTTCTAGTCCTTTTGGGCACCGAGGGCCCAAACCAGAACACGCGTGCATGCGTGTGCACCAGAGCACTAGAAGGTTCAAGGTTCAAGGTTCATTTTATTTATATGCCGCCCTATTCCCGGTGGGACTCAGGGCGGTGCACAAACCCAAGGGAAACACAAGAACTACAACAAAAAGTACAGGGAATTTAAAACAACCAACAGCCGCACGATTCGAGAGGGGAAGGGAACTCATCGACCCCAGGCCTGCCGGCAAAGCGAGGTTTTAACGGCTTTTCGGAAGGCCTGGAGAGAGGTGAGGGTCCAAATCTCTGCGGGGAGCTCGTTCCAAAGGACCGGAGCCGCCACAGAGAAGGCCCTCCCTCGGGTAGTAGCCAGATGGCATTGGCTGGTGGACGGAACCCGGAGGAGGCCTAATCTGTGTGATCTAATGGGTCTTTGGGAGGTAATTGGCAGCAGGCAGTCTCTCAAGTACCCAGGTCCATTACCAGAAATCCGAAGATCAGCTGGCCGGCGTGTTCATGCCTGTTTTTTGGCTGGTCTTTGGGGCTGTTTTCAGACTGTTTTCAAGCCATTTTTCAGGCTGTTTTTGGGCTATTTTTCGAGCCAAAACCAGCCTAAAACTGAAAATGGTCCACAAATGGCCATATTTTTGGCCGTTTTTCGGGCTGTTTTCAGGCCATTTTCCGGTGCTCCGGCACCCGCAAAGACCAGCTGGCTGGCGTGCAAGTGTGCCCTGGAAACCAGAAGAGCAGCTGGCGATGACGCACATGCCCACAGAGAGGGCTCTGTGTGCCACCTCTGGCAATTTATGGCGTGCCATAAATTCGCCATCACGGTTCAAGTCCAACCCTTTCCTCAAGCAGGAGACCCCACCGTTTCAGACAGGTGGGCTGTCAAATCTCTCCAGTGATGAAACACCCACAACTTCTGAAGGCAACTTCCATCCCACTGGTTAATTGTCCTCACTCTTAGGAAGTTTCTCCTCAATTTCAGGTTGCTTCTCCATTGGATTCTGTCCATTGTTTCTTGTCCCGCCCTCTGATGCTTTGGAAAATAGAGCTGAGGTGGCGCAGTGGTTAAATGCAGCACTGCAGGCTACTTCAGCTGACTGCAGTTCTGCAGTTCGGCTGTTCAAATCTCACCGGCTCAAGGTTGACTCAGCCTTCCATCCTTCCGAGGTGGGTAAAATGAGGACCTGGATTGTTGGGGGCGATATGCTGACTCTGTAAACGCTTAGAGAGGGCTGAAAGCCCTATGAAGCGGTATATAAGTCTAACTGCTATTGCTATTGCTATTGCTAAAATAAGTTGACTCCTTCTTTGTGGCAGCCCTTCAAATACTGGAATACGGCTCTCATGTCACCTATTCTGCACCATATAAATTGACGGGAGGAAAAGATTAAAGCCTCAGAGGGATTTTTTTTTTTTTAAATAAGGATTTGGGGGAAAATGAGAATATAATATTTAGAAGTCCCCTTCGGCGTCGTTTTAAGAGCGGCTTATGCTCTTAAAATTAGAATGCCATTGAGTGGCAGTTTTTGCTCCCTGTAATCCTATTAGTCTATTTGTGTTTTAAATTTCTCTTGTTTTGCTTTGAGTTTGGATTCTCTGCCTCTTTTGGAAAAAAGCAAAGGCCCTTTTTAAAAAAATAAATAAAATAAAGAGAGACGGGAACAGTTGGAGAGCTTCACAGATTTCATTTTAGGATGAAAAGGCACAAAGTGAGAAACTTCACACCACCACAATGTTTCTGGGCGAAATACCAAAGAGGGAGGAGCAGATAAGAACGCATTAAAATTCATACTGAGGAGAGCTGGTTTCAAATCCTAGTGCAACTCAATACAGGTGGTCCTCGAATTCATGACCACCATTGGGGCCAGAATTTTCATCATTAGGCAAGGGGGGGTTGTTCAGCGAGTCATTGTCCTATTTTACGACCCCCGGCAGGTTCTTTTTTGTCAAGGTTATTAAGTGAATTGCTGCGGTTGTTAAACGAAGCACGTGGTTTGTTAAGCAAATCTGACGTCCCCTGTTGGGAAGCCGGTTGGGAAGGTCGCAAATGCTGATCACGTCACATGACCCTGGGATGTTGCCTGTTCCGACCCAGCTCTCCAAACACAACAAACCCTCTGAAGTGAAGTCAAAGATTCCTTTATTAGGAGTGTCGGCAGCCCCGGCAAAAAGTTTCTCTCTCAACATAGGCTGACAATTTCATCCGCCAGGGAGATAAATAGTTGTCTGCCATATCTATTTACTTCCGCCTGCTGCCTTTTATCTCCAGAGCTTCACTAGCAGAACGGTGGCTCTTCCTTCCCAAGGACCAGCCCATAGATTTCCACTGCTCTCCTCTCCTCTGCCTTCTGTGCATCCACGCGTCAGGCACTGGACCCAGCTGTTCCTCCTCCTTCTCATCAGCCACGTCCAAACCTGGGGGCTGTTGACTCTCCATCTGAGGGCTCATGGATGGCCCAGGCTCTGCTTCTCTCTCTCTGTCTCTCTCTCTGTCTCTCTCTCTCTGTCTCTGTCTCTCTCTGTCTCTCTCTCTGTCTCTCTCTCTGTCTCTCTCTCTCTCTGTCTCTCTCTCTCTGTCTGTCTGTCTCTCTGTCTCTCTCTCTGTCTCTCTGTCTGTCTCTCTCTGTCTGTCTCTCTCTGTGTCTCTGTCTCTCTGTCTCTCTGTCTCTCTCTGTCTCTGTCTCTCTATATTCTCTCTCTCTCTCTCTGTCCTTCTCTCTCTGTCTCTCTGTCTCTCTCTCTGTCTCTCTCTGTCTCTCTCTCTCTGTCTCTCTCTGTCTCTCTCTATCTGTCTGTCTCTCTCTCTGTCTGTCTCCCTTTCTCTCTCTCTCTCTCTCTGTCTGTCTCTCTGTCTCCCTCCCTCTCTCTCTGTCTCTCTCTGTCTCTCTGTCTCTGTCTCTGTCTCTGTCTCTCTCTCTGTCTCTCTCTCTGTCTCTCTGTCTCTCTCTCTGTCTCTCTATATTCTCTCTCTCTCTCTCTGTCCTCTCTCTGTCTCTCTGTCACTGTCTCTCTCTCTGTCTCTCTCTCTCTGTCTGTCTCTCTCTGTCTCTCTGCCTCTCTCTGTCTCTCTCTCTCTGTCTCTCTCTCTGTCTGTCTTTCTATATTCTCTCTTTGTCTCTCTGTCTCTCTCTCCCTTTCTCTCTCTCTCTGTCTCTCTCCCTCTCTCTGTCTGTCTGTCTCTCTGTCTCCCTCCCCCCCTCTCTCTGTCTCCCTCCCTCTTTCTCTCTGTCTCTCTCTTTGTCTCTCTGTCTCTGTCTCTGTCTCTCTGTCTCTCTCTCCCTCCCTCTCTCTCTCTCACACACACACATACACACAACTCCATTCCCTCTTCAGGTTGCGTTGATGCTGAGCCTGACTCCCACCCCTCCTCCTCCTCCTCTGATTGGGATGCTGGAGGAGCTGGCAGACAACAGGCAACAACACCGCCACTTAAATACATGCCAGTTGCCAAGTGCCTAGTGGCCATGAGGACACTGCGATGGTCGTAAGTGCGAGGATTGGTCATAATGGTTGTAAGTCAAGGACTACTTGCAGTTTTTTTTCCCCCTTAAGCCTGGCCCATCCTCTCTTAGGCTACTGGGCTTTGTTAGGCTGCTTGTAAAAATAAAAGCCAGATTTATGCCGCTTTTCCTGGCAGCTCAGAACAATTTGCAACTGTTAAAAACCCTCAGAAACCTCAATTAGAGATAACATAAAAAAGAACAATAACCCATAAAGGGATTTATGGGGTAGGAGAGAAGGGAACAGTTCATAATCCCACACGTGATGCCCGGGGCCAAAGACGGATGAGTTGAAATATGATTAATCATACGATTGAATATCCCAAATATTTTATGGCTGCTAGGCCAACATTTAACAAGGGAAGCTTCTTCCGTTGCTCTGCATCTGCTAATTTTATCCAGGTTTTTTTCTTCTTTTTGTTGAAGGGTGGGGATTGGGGGTGGACAAGAGGGGAAAAGGGGTCGGGGAAATTGACATCCCTGGTGCTCCTGCCAAAAGGCTTTGAGAGGATTTAGGTCTCATGCAGGTTAAACTTGGAGTGGGTGTTGTTGGCAGCTAAGCCATGTTGAAAAACTCAAGTGGTTTGAAGCTGGAAGGTGCCAAATGCAATCTCCAGGCTTAGACCTGCCAGCAATTAACCCAGCATAACGGAGACCAAGCCATGGCTGGCAAGCGAGGGAGGGAGGGAGGGAAGACACATTCCCTGGCTCCTGTTGTGGTCCGTCGGTGGCTTGCAGAACTGGCAGCAGAGTCGGACAATGAGGAGGTTGGGGAGGAACACGGGCCAGTCCTGGAGTCTGGGGAAGGCTCGGATGAAGGCTCTGCGTTGGAGGCAGAGAGGGGGCCAGGGCCATCTGGTAGTTATGTGCTGCCTCTGCAGCCTCCGAAGTCTGACATCAGCGAGGCAGAGGAACAGGAGGAGCCTGTTCCCAGTGCACGCACACGCAGAGCCGTCAGAAGGCAATAACGGTTACGACAAAAGGGGCAGCTCGGGAGTAAGGCTTGGAGATGTTTGGCCCCTCCCGTAAGACATAAAAGAGGAGCAAACGGAGGTGAGCCTTTGCAGGAAGCAGCTTTGTTCGTTCTGGTCGGTTTAAACTCTGAAACTCCGTTTTGACTCTGTGCTCCGTTTGGCCTTGCAAAACCAATTGGCAGCGTTTCTATAGCAGATTTTTTAAATTATTTTTTCCCTTCTACAACACCTTACAGTCATTACATCAACCTTGTTGTGTCATCATAGCTGTACATATATATAATATTTCGCTTCTATATTTACACACTTTATACACAGTTCTATATATATTTATATATATATTGTTTTGGGGCTTAATTAATTTTATTCCTGTTTTGCAGCCATTTGTACCAATTGTTCCAAATTTCATAATATTCCGACTCTTCTTTATCTTTTAATTTCAGTGTTAATTTGTCCATCTCTGCACAATCTAAAGTTTTTTTTTTAATCACTAATTCGTCCGAGGAGGGTATTATTTTGTTTCCAGCATTGGGCAAATGCTATTCTAGCTGTGTTTAGCAGATGTGTTAATATGTACTTAATTTTCTTTGTATATTTCCCTTTGATTATTCCCAGTAGAAAGATTTCGGGTTTGTGTTTTATCTGTTCTCCTGTAATTTCTTGCACCCATTTCCAATTTTTTGCCCAATATTTTTGTGTTTCCAGGCACGTCCACCATATGTGATAATAGGTCCCTTGTACTTTTTTACACTTCCAGCTGGTCGGCTTCATGTTTGGGTACATTTTAGCCAATTTTGTTGGTGATAAATGCCAACGATAAAACATTTTGTATATATTTTCTTTAAGCGCTGCTGATCGTGTTAGTTTATAATTTGTGTTCCAAATTCTTTCCCAACCCACTAGATCTATGTTGTAACCAAAGCTTTTGGCCCACGCTATCATGCAACCTTTAACTTTTTCTTCTCCTAATGTTACTTCTAATAAATATTTGTAAATTTTCGTTATGAATTTATAACGAAGGTCTCTGGCGGCGTTTCAAGGGAGATGAAGGTGGGTGCTTATCAGCCTTACCCTGAAAGACTGTGGCAGACTTCTGTCGGACTCTTCGCAGACTGGTTGCGAATCATTACGGGCTGTGAATGAACACAATTCACAGCCATTTAAATAAAAAAAAGGGGGTTCGGGGACTAAGTGTGTGTCTCAGGAAGCCTAGATCACAACAGCTGCCCAGCAAGGAAGTCTCTAGCACGGAGTGGCATGAAAGAACCTGCGGTAGCGAGGGACGACAAAGGGACGGCTGTTCCAAAGAGAAACCGATCTTCAGGCTGAGGTCGTCCCTGGGCAACATTTTAGATTCCACGCACTGTCTTTGCTCTCCTTTGACGCCAGATCAAATTCCCACCTTGAACAAGACCGAGCTTCTTATAGACGAGTTGTTTGAGATACGTTTCCCCCGCCGACTCGCTTTTTCTTCCTGGCAGGACTTTGGATTTGTTTCATCAGCAGAAAGGGAGACTTAAGAGGCGCTCGCTTTCATACCCAGACGGACGCTGAAATGTTCAGCGCGCTTCCCGAGAGTTTCCTATTGTTCGGTCCTCGATTTGGCATGACACAGGGGTTAGGAAGATGATTGAAGGCGGGTTTTTAATCTTTCAAACGCCTTTCTCCGAGCCGGTGCTTTCTAGATAGGTTGTAAGACAGCTCCAGTTTCCCCCCCCCCCGTCAGCTGAGTCATGGCCACTGGAGGCTGAGCTGAGTCCATTTAGCGACAGCCAGCTGCAGTTGGTGGAGTGACCATTCGAAGTAACGACGGCACTGAAAAAAGGGACTCAAGTGTTTTTACTCTTATGACTGCAGTAGCATCATCGCGATCGTGTGAACAAAATCCAAGCACTCGGCAACTGACTTGCATTTACGGCAGCCGCAGGGTCCTGAGGACAGTATGTTTTGTGACCGTCTGACCGGCAAATCAAAGGCGAAGCCGGAACAATTGCAGCAATTCACTTAACCCCTCTGGGCAGGAAAGGTCGTAAAACAGGGCAAAATTCATTTAACGATTGTCTTGCTTAGTGACAGATATTTTGGGCTCAATTGTGGTCATAAGTCCAGGGCTACCTGTAACAGGGAATCCCTGAGTTATGATTGCAGTTGGGACTGGGATTGCCATGAGCCGAGGTGGCGCAGTGGTTAGAGTGTAGTACTGCAGGCTACTTCAGCTGACTGCAGTTCTGCAGTTCGGCTGTTCAAATCTCACCGGCTCAAGGTTGACTCAGCCTTCCATCCTTCCGAGGTGGGTAAAATGAGGACCCGGATTGTTGTTGGGGACAATATGCTGACTCTGTAAACTGCTTAGAGAGGGCTGAAAGCCCTATGAAGCGGTATATAAGTCTTATTGCTATTGGTACTTCTGCTGACTGCCAGCTGCCTGCAATTTGGCAGTTCGACTCTCGCCAGGCTCAAAGTTGACTCAGCCTTCCCTCCTTCTGAGGTGGGTCAAATGAGGACCCAGGTTGTTTGGGACAATGGGCTGACTCTATCAACCGCTTAGAGAGGGCTGTAAAGCACCATGAAGCTGTATATAAGTCTATTGCTGTTGTTAAGCGATGCATGGCTGCCTCTCTTAGCGACAGAAATCGAGGCGGGTCGTTCAGTGGGAGCGTGGACAATCCCAAGTGAAAGCATGTGGGGATGCCACGTGGTGGTGATGGTGGGCCCTGGGAGACCCTGAGTGGTCCTGCGCTGGCTGTGCACAAGCCTGGAAGGAGACGGGCTGCAGAGGATTGCAAGCTCAGGAAGGCTGGGAAAAGGGGGTGCATGGATGGTGCATGCCAGCAACTGGGAGTCTCGTGAAAGAGGGTACAGGGTTTGGGCATGCGCGTAAGGACAAGAAGGCTGGAGAAAGAGGGCATGAGGTATGCGTGAGCTAAGGGGGACAGAGGGTCTGGATTTGCAAATGAAGGAAGACCTGTGTGGGGGTGAGTGGTGGGTGGGAGACTTATCCAAGCAATCTCTGATCTTCCCTGCCAGGTTCCCCCATTTTCTCTGCATGTGGGAAGTCAGCAGGGAAAAAGTCCCTTAGTGGCAGATCACGTCACTGTGGCGACTCTTCAACCGATCTGCTTGCCAAGCGCTTCAAATTTTGTTCTCGCGACATGGCAATGGCGGGAACTTCAAGGACTGGTCCCTTCTTCATTCGGCAACTCTTGTAACTTTGAACAGCGGCTGGACGACGGTCGTTAAGCCGAGGACTACCCGTACTGATCCTCTTCCGGGGTCTTTCCCATAAGCACTCTCTGTTCCTGAGAATCTGGTTGGGCGAAAGATGGGGGATTATTTTCAATTCTGGCTCCGAATGGCTTCCTATTGACTTGGTATCTTCCTCCTCTGCAGAGAAACTCAAAACGATGAGTTTTCAGGGCTGTTTCGGCCTCCTGCTCTGAGGTTTCTTTATCGTTTTGGGAGGTCACGGGTTTGGCACACTACCAAAATATTCATGCAAGATTTAAAAAAGAAAGAAAGAAAACCAGGACTGAATGTGATGTTTACCCCGAACTTGCCTAGATCTGTTTTTGAGAAAACAGATACTGGGAACAATGATTCCTTTATGTCCTACTTGTAAACTTTTTTTTTTTTGGAGAAATGGATCCAAGAGCCGAGGTGGCGCAGTGGTTAGGGTGCAATACTGCAGGCCACTTCAGCTGACTGTTATCTGCAGTTCAGCGGTTCTAATCTCACCGGCTCAAGGTTGACTCAGCCTTCCATCCTTCCGAGGTGGGTGAAATGAGGACCCAGACTGTGGCGGCGATATGCTGACTCTGTAAACCACTTAGAGAGGGCTGAAAGCCCTATGAAGCAGTATATAAGTCTGCTATTGCTATTGGATCTGCGATCACTGAATTATACGGATTGTGAGCAGATTCAGAAATGCATTTTTCTTCAAAGTTTTTTTATTGCTTATTTTTCAACATACATTCAATAATTCATCTTTCCTGAAACAGTGTGGCGTCTGAGTACAAATATCTCTGCATCAGCTTTCAGCATTTACCAAATAATTCACATTAATATTAATCTTATAATCTTAAGATTATAGTATATTAAACAATTAAACATTATTAACCTATTCATTCACATTAATATTAATCTTATAATCTTAAGATTATAGTATATTAAACAATTAAATATTATTAACCTATTCATTTTCCTCGTAATGTATCTTTTAATAAAAACACAACACAATAACATTGAGCATAATTATCTTCCTCATCAAAATACTAACAGATCATCTTATTTATACCTCTAAGCTTGACATATTTTCTATTCTCCTTTCATCTTCTTCTATTTCCAATTCCCCCCTTTCCCCCTCTATGATAAAATACTTCCCATATCATGTAATATTCACTTTGTTCTTTCTCTTTAATTATTAGAGTCAGTCTATTCATTTTGGCACATTCTAATATTTTCCTAATCACCTTCTCATCAATAGAGTCGAGGTGGCACAGTGGTTAGGGTGCAGTACTGCAGGCCACTTCAGCTGACTGTTATCTGCAGTTCAGTGGTTCAAATCTCACTGGCTCAAGGTTGACTCAGCCTTCCATCCTTCCGAGGTGGGTGAAATGAGGACCCAGACTGTGGGGGCGATATGCTGACTCTGTAAACCGCTTAGAGAGGGCTGAAAGCCCTATGAAGTGGTATAAGTCTAACTGCTATTGCTATAATAGGAATCTCTTCACTTTTCCAATGTTGTGCAAATACAATTCTAGCTTCAGTTAATACATGGATAATTAAATAAGTGTTCTCTTTATTGTAAGTTTCAGGTAAAACCTTAACAAAAATATTTCTGGCTTTAACTCAATGCGTTAATGGATTGAGAAATGCATTTTTCAATATTCTTAACCCTTAAGGGTTATCCCGTTAATAACTAACATGCGAGCCTCCAAGGCGAATGACACCACCTCATTTTCAACCTTGGAAAAGAAAGAGAATGATAGTGGGAGTCAACCAATCTTGCACAGAGAAGAGATACTTAACAGCACAGAAGCTAGCCTCCTTAACGCTTTTGGTGCTCTCCCAAGGAAAGAACAAGACAATATATTATTCAAGCTAGAAAATTTAAAGAAATCCTTATTGGTCACAATGGACACAGCAGAGCCACTTATAGACCTGGTTTCCCCAATAATTGCCCCCCGAGGGCAAGAGATTGCATGAATTCAAGATCATAGAAAATAGAAGCCAAGACCCAAAGGGGGTATTAGAGGCCCCAGAAGAGATGGAGATGTTTTCATCCCTGTGTGAAAATTCCATGACACCTTCATCACCGCCAGCTCCAAACCAAGATACTGAGAGTCGACTCACGAAAGAGCCACCATTGCAAAAAATGAAAGATGACTTAATAACGCCTTGCCCTACAACCAGAGAAGAGGCTTCGGAATGGCAAGCTCTCCTAGCTGGTGCTAAAACCTTTTACCCTGAACAAGTTTCTCCCCTTTTCACAGGTAAAGAAAGCGTTGGCTTCCAATAGTGGATGAGGAATGCATTATGGACTTCCTTGGTTTTTTTCTTTTCTTTTGAAGACGTTTTGCTTCTCATCCAAGAAGCTTCTTCCGCTCTGACAGGATAGTTCTTTCCATCCTCTTCAGCAGCAAAAGAATCCTGCGAATCCTGGGTAGGAATAGGAGACACGGGAGATAAGGTTAGCCTTAGCACAAGGCATGTACCGGCGGATTAAATTCCATTTCTCTGCATGGGAGAAGAAACGAAATGAATCTGATTTCACTGATTAGCAGAGCCGCATGCTAGCTAGCTAGAGAACGATGACCTCGGATTTATTTATTTTCAAATCATCTCCTCCTTGCTGGTTTCTTTTTAGAAAGGCAGTTGGAAGTCCTTCCCTGAAGCTTTTCTGCGATTCTGAGAACCAAGTTAGAGGAAGTTTACCGGGCAATTCTAGGTAGGCGTGTGACTCAATGGAATTTGCTCCCAAGAAGTTAAGATATAAAGGTACAACTGTCTTTAATGAAATCTGGCCGGGCCAATCACCAGGAGATTGTGAGTTCTAGTCTCGCCTCAAAAGCCCACTGGGTGCCAGTCACACTAATTCAGCCCAACCCACCTCACAGGGTTGTCGTTGTGGAGAAAACAGGAGGGGGATGGTGGGCGTCTTATGTATGCCTGCTACCTTGAGCACTTAATAGTATTATAGTATTGAGTGTTAAAGCAGTGGTGAAATCTAAACTTTTTTCCCTACCGGTTCTGTGGGCGTGGCTTGGTGGTGGGGTCATGTGACTGGGTGGGAGTGGCTATGTAATCATGTGACTAGGGATCAAAAGACAGAAACTCACTTTAACAATGTCCTGCTGGAGCAGGGGGTTGGACTAGATGGCCTCCAGGTCCCATCCAGCTCTGGATTGCTGTGTTCTTTCAAGGTATCCTCTGAAGCTGCGTCTAGCGCCCGGTTTGTGGTCCTTCCTCCCTCTCCTTTTTCCTCCCATCCCTCCCTCTTTTTCTTTCTTTCTCTCTTCCCTCCCTTTTTTCCTCCCCCCTCTCTTCTTTCTTTCTTTCTTTTCTTTCTTTCTTTCCTTCCTTCCTTCTTTCCTTTTCTTTCCCTCCCTCCCTTCCTTCCTTCCTTCCTTCCTGCCTGCCTGCCTTCCTTCCTTCCTTCCTTCCTTCTTTCTTACATTTGCCTATATTTGTATGTAAAACACCCATTCCGGGTAGAGAACGGAACGATGAGCATATTAACAAGCTTCTTCTATGCCCCGAACTCTCACACGAAGGAAGCAATTTTAAGGCTGAGATTCTTGACAGCAGTCCTTTGAAGGACTTGTCTTAAAAGCTTACAAAATTAAAAATGCTACCTCATTAATTAGGGGTGTCATTTTGATTAACTCAAAGGTTAATTGTTTGATGTTTTTAACCGGCTAATCAGGGAAAGCTTGCCAGGCTAATTTTGAGACAAGATTCCTAAGTAAGGTGGGATATTCTCCCACAGTGGCTTGTAGTTGCAACAGAGTGTAGCCCCTTCCAAATCATTCTCAGACTGCCTGAAGGATGCTCCAAGGGCTACCCTGGAACAGCCTATCATCCTCAGGTGTCATTACACAAGCCACTACAGGGTGTTTGTGAAGAGGGAGTCTAGTGATTAAGGCAGAGGGCTAGAAATTGGGAGGTTGTGACTTCATTGCTGCCCATTGGTCTCCGAGCACGATTCTGGTTGTCACCTTTAAAGCCCTACATGGCCTAGGACCCGGGTATCTGCGAGACCGTCTTCTGCCACATACCTCCCTCAGACCAATAAGATCGCACAGGATGGACCTTCTCCGGGTGCCGTCAACGGGACAATGCCGGCTGGCGACGCCTAGGAGTAGGGCCTTCTCTGTTGCCGCTCCGGCCCTGTGGAATGAGCTGCCCCCTGAGATCCGGGCCCTACCCACTCTCATGGCCTTTTGCAAAGCCATTAAAACCTGGCTTTTCCGGCAGGCTTGGGGCTGTTGACCCCTTGATTGAGGTCCAGCCCCTTCCTGATTGGGTGTTTGTTGTGTTCCCTTTTTAACCTTGTTGTGTCCAATTGTTTTTAATAATTCTTTTTAATTTTTTTCATTTCTGTAAGCCGCCCGGAATCCTCCGGGATTGGACGGCATAGAAATTTAATAAATGAAATGAAATTGTTCCATTTTAGGCATGGAAGCCGGCTGGGTGACTTTGGGCCAATCACCAGGAGATTGTGAGTTCTAGTCCTGCCTTACACATGAAAGTAGCTGAGTGATTTGGGCCACCAGGAGGCTGTGAGTTCCAGTCCTGCCTAAGGCATCAAAACAATCCTGCCTCGCAAAGTTGTTGTAGCATGGAAAATAGGAGTATTTGATATGTTGGCTTCCTTGAATTGGCTAAAAAAAAAAGATGTAAAATGGCAGGATGAATTATTATTATTTATTTCTTAGAAATCTGCTATTTAATCAAACAACACATTGTTTAATAATATTATTAATATTTATTTAATAATAATTGAGTAATGAAATCTCTGCAAACAAATAGATGGAGACCTGCAAGGCAACCACCGAGGTCAGAGGACATAAAATAATTCACGCTCTCTCCAATACAACTAGGCTAAGTGATTGCATCCGGCTGCAAAAATCAGGGCGACCAAAGGGGGCAGCAGGGAGTTTTACTTCACTTAAGCAGTGATTTGGACGCCCTCTGCTGGCAGCTATGTCCTCCAGTGGCAATCTCGATGTCTGAGCGCCCTCTAGTGTCTCTGGTGGAAGCTGCAGGACCATCTCAAGAATGCAGCTGCCTGATTGCAAAGCTCCAGAGGGAATTATCTGCAGAATTGCTGCTCTTTAAGATACTTTTGGATGTTTAGGCTTGGGGGAGGGAAGGATCACGCCAGCGGATGGAAAGGAGGCCACGCAGCAATTCTGTTCCTGCAGCCTCCTGCTTCTCCGGGAGTTCTAGTACCGCAATTCCCAGAATTTCAATTCCACTTAAAGCTGTCTAGGGCAGTGTTTCTCAACCTTGGCAACTTGAAGATGTCCGGACTTCAACTCCCAGAATCCCCCAGCCAGCGAATGCTGGCTGGGGAATTCTGGGAGTTGAAGTCCGGACATCTTCAAGTTGCCAAGGTTGAGAAACACTGGTCTAGGGATCTTCAAAAGAAAAAAAAAACCAAGATAATCCAGTTGCCTCCTGAAAAACCACCTTTGGGACTACAGGTAGTCCTTGACTTACGACTGCAATGGAGCCCAAAATGTATGTCACTAAGTGAGACATATGTTAAATGAGTTTTGCCCCATCCTACGACCTTTTGTGCCACGTTTCTTAAGCGAATCGCTGCAAGTTGTTCCATGAGTAACCTGGTTGTTAAGCAAATCTGGGTTCCCCATGGACTTGGCTTATCAAAAGGTCACAAAAGGGGAATCAAGTGACCCGGGGGCCCTGCAACCGTCATAAATACGAATCAATTGTCAAGCATCCAAATATAAATCACGGGATCACGGGATGCTGCAATGGTCATAAGTGTAAAAAAACGTCCCTAAGTAATGTTTGTTTCAGCGCCGTTGCGACTTTGAACGCTCACTAGGAAAACTGATGTAAGTCGAAGAACTGATGTAAGTCGAGGACTGTTAGCAATCTCCTCTCCCTCTGGCTCCGGCCCGGCGCATGCGCGGAACGATCCGAACAGTACATCACGAGGAGGGGGGGGGAAAACTCCCGTTCGAGCGCTCATGCGCAGTGCCGCATGGACGAACCCGAGCCTCACGGCGCACGCGCGAGGCCTGAGGGGTTGGTGGGCGGGTCCTGCCAATATATATATATATTTTTTAAAAATCCCCCCCCCTCTCTCCCTATCTCTGCGCTTGCGCAGCTAGGGGGGGGGGTTCTGTGGCCGGAGGGGACCGGGCTGCCCCTCCCCAAATCCGGAGGAACCGGTGAGTGGTAGGCTGCGCAAGGCATTGTGGGAAAGGGGTAGCTTCCCTCCTCCCCCTGCTTCTACTTATTCTTGGCTCGCGGGCCCTCTTTTTTTTTTCCCTTCTCCCCAGCCGCGGTGCATGATGGGATCGTGGACTCCGCCGTGGTCCGCTGGCGGCAGAGCATGCTGGGAAAGAAAGGCCGGGGCCGCTTTATAGCGCTTGGCTTGGATGGGGGGGGGGGACGGTGGGGCAGGCCTGGCTGTTATGGGATGGGGCCCCGGGAGAAGAGGGGGAGCGGGCGGGCGGGTAGGGGACAGGCTCCCCGCCATCTCTCTCTCTCTCTCTCTCGTGTCCCGCTTCTGCTCCCCTTGCAGGTTGGGGCTGCTGGCTTGTTTGAGGGGTGATGTCCGAAGTACCCAAGCCGGTGGAAGTGGGCAGCTCTGAGGACATTGGCTTTGAGGAGGAGGATGGGACCTCGACTGGTGAGCGCACAGGCCAGGCGGAGCTGGGGGCTAGGGGGTCCCTGAGCTCGCCTCCCCCCCTGTGGGGGGGGGCGAAAAAGAGGCTAAGAGGCTCCTCCTGGGGAGCGTGTCACGGACACGAGTGGCCCTGGCTCTGTGTGTGTGTGTGTGTGGAGGGTGGGCTTCTGGTAGGCCGAGGGGGTCCTCAAAATCTCAGCAACGTGGGAATTGTCCCCCCCTACTCCGTGCAACCTCTTGGAATTGCAATAGCAATAGGAATAGAATTGGAATAGGAACAGAATTGGGATAGAATTGGAATAGGAATAGAATTGGAATTGGAATAGAATTGAAATAGAATAGAATTGTAATAGGAATAGAATAGAATTGGAATAGGAATAGAATTGGAATAGAATTGGAATAGGAATAGAATTGGGATAGAATTGAAATAGAATAGAATAGGAATAGGAATAGGAATAGAATTGGAATAGGAATAGAATTGGAATAGAATTGAAATAGAATAGAATTGGAATAGGAATAGAATTGGAATAGGAATAGAATTGGAATAGGAATAGAATTGGAATAGAATTGGAATAGGAATAGAATTGGAATAGGAATAGAATTGGAATAGGAATAGAATTGGAATTGGAAGAGAATAGGAAGAGAATAGGAATAGAATAGAATTGGAATAGGAATCTATATATATAAAAGCCAAACACCACTCACTCACCATGAAATCTTCAGAACTGTTAACTCTACAAACCTGAAATTTGGCACGTATGTTCCTCTTGGCTTCTAGGTGCTCGTTAAGAAAGGATTTTTCGAAATGACCGTCTGATCATTAGTATTACTTATACAGTATTAACACGCTCTGATGCTAAGGAGTTAGACATTCTACTCCCCCTCCCCACCTGAGAAGAACTCTGTCCCAACTGCCAGTTGCCTCACATTCCGTTACCTGAGTTCAAACCGGCAGACGTTCCACTCCTTCACTCAGGAGCGGTCTGGGGCTCCTTACAGTTTCCCTCATGAGTTCCAATCACCGACTACCACTGAGCCAATGGATTGTGAATCGAATTGCTCCTGCATAGTGTCCCAGCCCCAACTCACTTCTTACACTGACCTCCTCAGTCCAGATGAATCTGTTCCATCTACTGTTACACCAGTTAAAGGGAAAAGAGGGAAAAAACACAGGAAAAGATTTACAGATGCGATTAGGAAAACACAAGTAAGGGAAACTCCAAAAAAGTATCATCATCCCAAAGTCAATGGAGAGGCTGTAGAAAAGTATGCATCTAATGACCGTTACGTTAAATATGAACCTCAGAGTGATTACTCCAGGGGAAAGGTGGTTGAGCTCGGACCTCGGTTACCCTATGCCTGGTGCTGTGCAGGATGAGACTCCCGGGATGTGCTACAGTGGCGGAAAAGTCCAACTCCCTCCCCTTGAGTTCTCCCCTTACACTGCCCGATTACGCCCGGCCACATAGTTTTGTAGTGAAGCACAGGTATCCAGCTATTAGAATATAATTTGAATAGGAATAGGAATGGAATAGGAATGGGAATAAGAATAGACCTGGAAAGAGCTGAGGTGGCGCAGTGGGTAGAGTGCAGTACTGCAGGCCACTTCAGCTGACTGTTATCTGCAGTTCGGCTGTTCAAATCTCACCGGCTCAGGGTTGACTCAGCCTTCCATCCTTCCGAGGTGGGTAAAATGAGGACCCAGATTGTTGGGGGCGATATGCTGACTCTGTAAACCGCTTAGGGAGGGCTGAAAGCCCTATGAAGCGGTATATAAGTCTAACGGCTATTGCTATTGCTAATAGGAATAAGAATAGAACTTGAATAGGAATAGAATTGGAATAGAGTTCACTATTGTCCAAGTGTAATTGGACATACAAGGAATTTGTCTTCGGTACATAAGCTCTCAGTGTACATAAAAGCTGTAAGTGATTAAATCCTGACCACCATCATAAAAAGAAATTCGTCATAAATCATAAGATACAACCCAGTGGTAACAAGTGGTAACACACGGTTAACTTTCCCGTTAATTGCACACCTTGAATCAGACCATCAGGGGGTGGCGTTGTGCAAGGAGAGTAGTTCAAAGGGACAGCCCAGGAGACTTGAGTGAAGCAGCGCTTAAAACATTACACACCACAATTCCAAGCGGCACTTTGCTGTCATTGAGGTAATCCTTGACTTAACGACCACAAGAGAGCCCCAAATTTGTTGTTGCTAAGTGAGACACATGGGTTAAGTGAATTTTTTGGCCTCTTTCCACTTTTCTGGCCACACGAATCACTGCAGCAGATATTTAATCTAGTAACACTGTTGTTAAGTGAAGCAAGCTTCCCTTGTCAGATTTGGCTTGTCAGAAAGTGGCAAAAGGGAATCAAGTGATCGCAACCGTTGTGGATATGAGTCAGTTGCCAATTGTCTGAATTTTGATCTCATGACCATGGGGATGCTGCAACGGTTGTTAAGTGCAACGGTCATAAGTCACTTTTTTCAGTGCCGTTGTAACAGTCACTAAATGAACTGTTGTAAGTCGAGGAGTACTTGTGTTCTGGAGGGGCTCCTGCAACCCCCATGTTTTTCTGAACGGGTTGCGAGGGATGCATTGACTTGGGAAATGATGGATAGGTTCCATGAGCAAATAGGTTATCTCGCACCCTCTGGATAAGTTGGAGTATGATTATGAACTTGTCCAGCATGGTAGAAGTTTAAATTTAAAGAATGCTCTGCACAATTGACTGAAGAGTTTCTGCTTCTGAAGTGTGGGCAGAGAAAGCTATACTTTTGAATAGCAAATATCTAAATCGTCATATACCTAGAATAGCCAATACTTGAGACCAGTCTGCAGCATTGACAGGGATGCAGTGGCTCAGTGGCTAAAATGCTGAGCTTGTTGATCAGAAAAGTCATTAGTTTGGTGGTTCGAATCCCTAGCACCGCGTAACGGAGTGAGTTCCTGTTACTTGTCTCAGCTTCTGCCAACCTAGCAGTTCAAAAGCATGTGAAAATGCAAGTAGAAAAAATAGGAACCACCTTTGGTGGGAAGGGAACAGCGTTCCGTGCGCCTTCGGCATTTAGTAATGACCACCTACATGACCACCGAGACGTCTTCGGACAGCGCTGGCTCTTCGGCTAGAGTCGGGAATGACTAGCACATATGTGCGAGAGGAACCTTTACCTGCAGCATTGAGAAACTTGCATATGATCATCTTGATCTGCCTTTGAGGTTTAATGATCAAAAATTAGTTTCCTGATTCATTACTTTTAAGCATATAAACTTCCATGATTTTAGAGCAGGGAATGATGGTCCTTTTAAGACTTGTGGACTTCAGCTGCCATAATTCTGGGAGTTGAAGTCCACGGGCCACTGTTCTCCACCTCTGACTTAGACTATGGTAGATAATGGTTACTTTGAGCAGAACTCATAGTGGGTTTTAATTGTTGCAGGTATTTCAGCCATGCAGGAGGAGGAGGAGGAGGAATCGGAAGCAACCTCGGTATCTTCTGGAGACAGTAGCCCCGCGACCCCATCTGCCAATGGCTATCCTGGTAAGCGGACCAATCAGATCCTAGGAAGGAGTGTTACATCACAAGAAAGTTTGGGGCAGCAGTAAGAGAGATGTTCAGGTTTGATGTTGGGCACAGGCTCAGCTATTAAATTTATTGTGCTTGGGACCGTAATCTGTAAAAAAAGGCAATCAAAATACTACTTTACTACATTATTTCCAGCACCACCGAATATCGTATTTTTCAAAGTATAAGACGCACCTTTTTCCTTCAAAAAAGAGGGTGAAAATCTGGGTGCGTCTTATACACTGAATACAGCATTTTTTGCCTCCTGAAACCTCACCCCCTTCACCAAAATGTCCGAGCATACTTTTTAGGCTTTCAGAGAGCTCCTGGGGGCTGGGGAGGGCAGAAATGAGCGAAAAAAGGCCTATTTTTTGCTCAATTTTGCCCCCCCAGCCCCCAGAAGCACTCTATAAGTCTCCTAACGGCTATCCATCCCCTTTTTTTGACACAAAACGGGCCCGTTTTCGCAAAAAACTGCCTGTTTTTTGCTTGTTTTTGCCCCCACCCCACCCCCAGGAGCACTCTAGAAGCCTCCTAAAGGTTATTCATGTCCTTTTTTTTTTTGAAAAAAAAAATGGGTCAATTTTTGCAAAAAATGGGCCGTTGTTGGGAGGTTTGAAGAGTGCAAAAAAAAATTTTTTTTTTAAATTTGCCTCTTCAAAACTTTGGTGCATCTTATACTCCGAAAAATACGGTAGCTGTAGTTCTTGTACCTTCTTAATTTAAGGTTACTTTCCTCACATCCCTTTATGATTGCACAAGAGACATAAAACTTGTCCCTTTGATTGAACAAATTATCCATGGGGCTAGCAAAGGAGGAAAGTCCAAAAGCCGAACAAAACCGAAGAAGCTTCTTGGAATGAGAAGCGAAATGGCTTCAAGGAAAAAATAATAATATCAAAGTTCGGTTGTCTTTTGCAAAAGCACCTTTGGGACAACCCTGACGTGGATGATTGAGAATCTCCATAGACCATAGGTATCAAAATTATGGCGTCACGTTACCATCGCATGATAATCTCATGGAGCTGGGGTGGGCGTGGCCTGTGCATGACACACCGGCCCTGCGTGCCGTCAGTTTGACCCCCCCTTCCCTAGACAAGTGAGGAAAACTTTGTTCTCCTCCCCTGTGTTAGAGCTATGAGTTGTAGCGTGGGGGACCAGCCAAGAATGGCTTGTACTTTACATACTTCACATTGTTTTCTGTCTCTTGGTTTTCCTAGGTCCCCAGAGCAAAGACCCCAAACTGGCCACTGCTGTGGAACAGGTGGATGATGTTGGAGAGGGAGGGCAGGATCGCCTCAGCTCTTCCCAGGTTCCCAGCCCCGAATGGCACGAATGCCCCGAGTGTGGGCGTGGCTTTGGCACATCTCGGGCCCTGAAGGTGCACCGTAGCTACCACGTGGGGCGCAAAAGGCCACACAGTGGCTCCTCTTCAACCAAGCCACCCCCACCTCCACTGATCTTGCCGGGAAATCCTGACAGCCAGGAAGGGCGGACGGCCCTGACTTCCGGCCGGGGCAGAGCTTTTCACTACATCTGTGCTGAGTGTGGCGTGGGCTTTACCTCTCCTGCCACGCTGGAGGGCCACCGCTGCGAACACAGCTGGCGCAGAAGCCCTCCAGCCCCTCCTCGTAATAAGCTGGCTCCTCCTCCTGCTGCTCCCAGAGAGGCTAACGGGGATCAGGACACAGATGGGGCTGACGGACCATACCACTGTACGGAGTGCCCGGGGGAATTTGGCTTGGTATCCGAACTTCACGAGCACTACATGCTCCATGCTCGGGGAGAGCTGTAGATTGGCCTTCAGCCCTCCCCCCCCCCACATCCCGCTTCCATTTCCCTGTTGTCATAAGTGGCCCCTGCTAAGGGATCTTTCCTGCTAAGAAAACTCAAAAGTGAAAGCTTCTTTTATCTTTAATTCCTTTTAAAAAAAAACAACAAAAAGACACATTTCTATATTTCTGAAATGAATTTAGCTTTGGAACGAGGAGAGGCAGGACCTTGAGGGCAATTGCTGGCGGGGAGTGCAGTGACTTAAAAGCCCATCTGCAGGAAGAAGTGAAGTTTCCCTCTTGTCCCTGCCCTTTCAGTGATCTGGATCTGACAGTCCCTAAAATATTCTTTAAAAAAACCCTCCCCCCCAAAACCGAGATCCTTTTCATGAACTTTTGTAACAGTAGCACTAGCAGGATTGCGCCCTGCAGGTCCGTTTCATTAACAGAACAGGGGTTGTCTTATGCCAGACACACCCCAAAGGGGGGGGGGGAGGCAGGAGATCGTAAGAGATGAATCGTTTGTCCGTATGCCCGGCGAGATCCTGCTTCCCCAGACAATCCCTTCTCAGCCGGGGGTCCCGTTTTCATTGTCGTTATGTTGGCACCTGGGTGGTCCATGCCGAAGTACAGAAGCTGTATTCCGTTTGTGTGTGCGTGCGTGTTGTGTGTTTGGCTTTTAAAGAAAAAACAGCTCCTGGGAGTGGCACCCGACCCACCTAACTCATGAATTCTAACAATATCCCTTCACGGTAGTAGTTGGGAGAGAACGGTTTAATAAAAACGGTTCTGTCTGACCCTTTTATTGTGCCCATCTCTGTGTTTGCAAATGGAGAGTTTGGGGGAGGGGGACTGAAGGGGTGTTGATTTGGTGCAACTCTTGACTGGGGTCTCTCTTATATAAGGAAACCAGTTCTAGTTTGAAAGGCGCTGTCTGTGCAAATGAAGCTGCCTGATCTTCTCTCGAGTTTAATGGTGCCCAAGTCGTTCTTTACAAACCAAGATCTCTTTAATGTCATTATGAGAGTTTAGGATAGCAAACATACTGTTATGTAAGCTCCCCGTTGGGAGAGCGAGTACGTTCAGCGAAGCGTTGTGAGAGTTGTGTTGGAGAACACACAAACCAGCATACAGAGACACTGCAGTTTAAATAGGCTTTTACTTTTCGTGGAAATAGAGGTATCAGAGTCCATCAAACAGTCCAAGTCATACACGGATAAGACAGTCAGTCATCAATGTCTTTCAGTTAAGGGATAATCCAAATAACATAGTCCAGTAACATATAATCAGTCCAGTAATCAAGGTTTGCTAACAGTTGCAAAACTTACAATAGCTCACGGCACTCAGATCAGATCAGCCCAGCATCTAACGAACAGAGAGAGAGCTAACAGTCATTTTGGCTCCCTCTTATGGCTGATTGAGGAAAACACCCAATCACATTTGCAGCATGATTTAAAGAACAGGTACAACATTGTTACATGATTTATATATTGCCAACCCAACCGTTAGAATTATATTCCTAACACATACATTCTGCCATCACCAAAGCAGACCTTGTGATTGTTTGCCAGGGATATTATAGATTGGCCTCAACTTACAGTTACGTAGCAACCTATTGAAGTTACAATATGTTCTGACCTAGGCTTCCCAGGAGCATGACACAATCTCCTCCTCCCGACAAAAAAACCCTTTTATTAATTTACTGCGAATTCTGCTCATTCATATCCATCAAAGTCTTTCAAGGGAGGATTTCTGGTCACAGACCTTATCTGGCATGGAGAACTGCCAGGCCGATATCTGCAGAACTTGGCAAGGAGTTTTCGAGAGTCACGAAGCAATTAAGCAGACCTTATGATTGTTTGCCAGGTATATTATAGGTTGTCCTCAACTGGGCCGCATAGCAACCAGTTGGAAGTTACAATACACCTCCCCCCAGAGATACTTACGATCCTATTCCAAAGATCTATTGACCACCCCAAGTCATGTGACCATATTTCAGTCCCTCTGCAATTGGCCTGCATTTATGGCTGGCTGTGGTGCTCTGTGGTCACATGACTACATTTGACGATGTTTTTCCTGAAAACTGGCATTTGCCAGCCCATAGCGAACAAGTGATTTACTTTGACTGCAGCTGTCACTCTTAAATCATAGCAGTTGCTTAATAATCACAAAATAGGTGATACAATGAGATTGGTCACATGATCCAGATTGTTGGGAAGCAATATGTTGCCATTGTAAACAGCTTAGAAAGTGTTGTAAAACATGGGGTGGTAAGTCTTAAATGTAATTGCTATTTTGTCTAGATAATGCCAAAGCCAAATCTGGTTTCTATAGATCTGAATCTATTCACCAAATCTCCCATAACTTTGCATAAATATGCACAGACAGCTATGTAAGCAGTTTTGTATTTTTTGTCTCTGGAAAGTTCCATTGCATTTAATGCAACAGACTCCATAAAACTAAGGTTATCCAGAAGTATTATTTAACTGCTCAGAAAGAATGTTGTGCTGTGCTTATTAAGGCTTCACCATTTCAAAAAGCAATAGCTGTTGTAATCCTTCACCCTGCCTGGAGGAAAAATCAGTTGAACCATACCATTAATAGAATAGGGACAAACCTCTGCGACAATTTGACGACAGTCCCAAGTTTATAAATTAACTGGACTAGATCTCTACTGCTTCAGATCTTTAAGAAAAACGTTGCAATTCCTTCATCATCAGATGCTGATTCTAGAAAATCAATCTTCCTAATATATGCCAGATACAAGACATTTCCTGAAATATAGATAATTGCAAAGTTTCTGTTACTATTACTTCTTATACATGGCTGTACAGGAAAGCAGATGAAATGACTTAATTCTCACTGGAGAATATTATTTCCAACACGTGACATGTAAAATCGCAGAATTATGGATGGAAAACTGAACAGAAAAGCTTAGAGCGGACGGCGCCTGCGCCCCTCGTTTAACGCTCATAATGGCTGGGAACCGCGCATTGCTAGGAGCATGCGCAGATACAACTAGCCAGTAGAACTCTTCGAAGCGTCTCATGCAGCTTTGGAGAACGCGTTCTGTGGCGCGCCTGCGCTATTTCTCACCCTTATCCCCGAAGCTGTCTATGATATTGCCTGAAACAATAATTTATGAGATCGGGCGGTTGGAGGCTTCCGCATTTCCCCCAAATCTCTAATTTGTGTGTGTGAAAATAGCGGGCGGAAATCCTAGGCACGCAGCGGTATATAAGAGTATGAATTTCGTGCAGGCGTTCGTTCGGAATGACTCCCTCTACGGGAAGCGCGGGGGCCTTTCTGAAGAAGGAAGGACCCCTGACAGAGGCCTACTGTGGATCGGAGCGTGGTTGGGAGAGTTGGGGGGAGAGGCAACCGAGGCTGTCCGGAGGGGATGACCGGGGAGCCAGCAGGGATTTGGGGCAAGTTTCCTCTCTCGGAGGGCCGCAACTTGAAGGGGCTCCAAATGGAAGGCTCCGGGGGCCGCTGGGGCATCGATGAGAGGCGCCTGGGAGGGGTAGGCCGCCGAGGCGGCGGCGGCAGACAAGGCGAGGAACAGCAACAGCAACCCCGGCCTAGCTGTGGGGCGGCGGAGGGGCTCGTCCAGGGCTTGAGGCTCCACCTGGTTCCCCCGAGGGGCAGAAAGGAAGCGCCTCTTCCCAGGAGGAGGTCAAAGAGGCCGGGCCTTTTCTTAACGGGGAGGATGAGCTGAGGGGCAGCCCTCGTTCCTTTCCCGGTTCTCTCCGGGCAGAAGCCTCCTTCCATCCAGGCCCTTCTTCCCCAAAAGGTAACGCCCTACTACGGCTTCAACCGTCTCTTTGCTTAGGCCGGCCTTGGCGTCCCTCCTCATGGCAAGTTGGGGATGGTGGGGTTGGAAGGGAAAAAAATCCATCTGGTTCAGTAAAAAGCTGGGAGATAAAAGACGCTGGAAAAGACAACAGGGAGGCTGATTGGAAAGTGGGTTTTATTTTTATTTTTTTTAAAGTCAGTTTTTATTTTATTTTCTTACGTACAAAAATTCCCATTTCAATTTAACAGTCTGGGTGCATCCATTCTGAAAGGTAATAATCACAATTTTCACAATAACATTCCTTATGTTGATAACAATTCTGTGTGTGTGTGTGTGTGTGTGTGTGTGTGTATGACATCCCTAACACCCTTTGTTGTGTGTCTCTGCTCCACCATAACTCTGGAATGCCTGGGCCGCTGAAATGAACAGGAATGGATTATCTCTAGTGTCAAATCATACTATTTTTGACAGTGATAGTGTGCACTTTGGATTCAGGTTCTGTTAAGATACAGCCCGTTGTGCCTTAAAATGGCATCTACTGTACAGCACAGAGTTGCCATGGTAATGGCTTCACAGTACTCCACAAGGAGGCTCCCTCAGCTTCAAGCAAAGAGGATAAGTTGTTGGGAGAGGTGCCTGCTAATGCAGTTAATCACTTCAAAGGCTGTTCCCTGTAGAATTTTTCCAGGTCTATTGGCCAGAGCAATTAAGTCTCTAATTCTCACCACAATGGTTGAGGCAGCTTTCGTCTGCACCTGGTAACAGGCCCAGGCCCAAGTGTCTTTTTCTTACATTTACTTTATGGTATTCCATGATAATAGATTTCATTGCTGTAACGATGCCACCAAGGAAACATCGGGCGATTGGCCAAGTGCAGTCAAAGGCCAAGAAAATGAAACACCAGCGTAGACAAGAAACTCCCGAGGAGAGGAAGAGGAGACTTGCGACGCAGCGTGCGCGAGCTGCTACATCTAGAGCTTCAGAGACAGTGCATCAGCATGAGGCCCGACTACAAGATAACAGAGATCGAGCCAGACGATCACGGAAGGCGCGACATTTAAGCTTAGCATTGGAAGGATTCCACTATGATGCACATAAAGACTACTCGCAGCAGGCAAGTGTTACCATCGGAAAAATAGAAATGGTTTGTAGTCACTCTCAAGCCAGAAAGTTTACATTAGAATCTCCTGGTATTTGCTGCAAAAATAGGAAAGTTAAACTGCCAACTACAGCCACCACAACAACTGTTGACTTACACATCAGCAGATAAATCACAGTGTAAGCATTTTCTTAGTAGCATGAGAAAATACAACTCATGTTTCCAAATGACATCGTTCGGTGCCACATCAGTCGTTCAACAGCCTGGATTTCCATCGACATTCACATGATTCTCCATTTCTCCTTTAGGGAAATATAATATTCTGCCTTTTAAAAAAATATTTCCCAAAACATTTCGTTCTTCTGTGGGGTTGGGGCATCCCACAGTGGGAAAAACAACACAGTTACCTTCTGGGTCTCTTGCGTTGAGCTTGCTTGTTTTATGGATCCGAGAAGGACTTAGAATAATTTTATTGTCACTTTAAGTGTACACTAATCGGCATACATTAAAATGAAATTTGCTTTAAAATGAGAAAAGGGCTCTTCAAAGTTGCTGTCAAACTTGCTGTAAGAGAAAGTTGTGATCCAAAGAGTCTTGAAAGGGGTATGCTGTGCTCAGGTCGGAACAAAATCACGCAGGGAAAAAAACCTGGGAAATGTGGCTATTTGGGGCTAAAATTGGTACAATGCCCTCTTATTGACCGGGAGGCAGGAGGAGATGAAGTCCAACATGCTTTTAGAAGTCAGTGTTTGTGGTGTGTAGGAAGAAGGAACAGGATGGGCCTGGGTGTTTTGCTTACTGCTTGATTTCGTTGTTACAGGCAGCGATGGCTGAATCTTCTGCAGTTGGCAAGTTAACATTGGCTGAACCATTCCTTAAAAAGGTGTCAAACTGTAACAGTGGTGCATCACCATCCCAGAAGCATCTCTCAGCCTTTAAACCCGAACCTCTCTGCATAGATGAAAACCCTGCAACAATGCCAGCAGAGGGCAAGGACAAAGAATGCACTGTGAATACTACCATCTGTGAGTGTTGAGTCTGGTCCTTGATTTCAGAGGATTTCTAGAGGGTTATAGTTACATTAAGAGAAGAGTGGCGTGGAGATGGAGCTCTTGCCTCAAATCAGTAGCGGGGTGGGCATGGCCAGCTCGATGTCACTTGTGTCAGGCGCCTGTGGGGGCCTGAGCACTCTGCCAGTAAAAACGGGCTCCCGAGGTCCATTTTTGGCTGCGATGGCCTCCTGCAACCTTCCGCCAGCGGAAATGGAGCTCAGGAGAGTCGTACATCGTACATGGCCCTTGCAAGCTCCGTTTTCACTGGCAGACGCACTGTGGGTTGGTCCTTTGCTGTTTCCAGGGTGGCCCCATGGGCCAGATCTAAGCACCCTGTGGGCTGGATCTGGCCTCCGGGCCTTGAGTTTGAAATCCCTTCTGTAGATTATTCAGTTGTTTCTTTGTTGTAGTGTGATACCATTACACCATTGCTTGTCTTAGAATCTGTAGATTAGCTATCTGTACCTTAATAACTTTATACCCACTGCTGCCTCTCTTCCCTCTCCCTTTCTAGTTGGCCTGGATGCCAGTCAGTGTTTTCACTGCCTGATTACCTTCCCTGACGAGAAATTCAAGGAACGGCATATGAAGCGAGAACATCCAGAGGAATTCATTCAGGCCAATTTGCGGGATGCCCTGTTTCTCTGCTTCATCTGTAAAAAGGCTTTCCAGAGTTCCCAAGCACTTACCTGCCACCAGCGAGGCCATGCCTCGCCCTCGCCCTCCGATTGCAGTGACGGCCTGCGCCCCACTTTTGACTGTCCTGACTGTGGCCGCCGTTTTGACCAGCTGGCCAACTACCAGCATCACCGCCTAGGCCACACGGCCAGCTGCAGCTTGCCTCATCAGTGCCCCTATTGCAGCAAAAGTTACCGGCAGATTTCCAGCCTGCGTCAACACCTGGCTTTCCACGGGCAGACCCAGGTGTTGCTACCCTCCCGGCCCTACTCCTGCACCGAGTGTGGGGGGAGCTTCAGCCACGAGGCGGGTCTGCACGACCACTACATCCGCCATGCTCGTGGGGACCTCTAGTGGCAGCACTACCAGTCCCTCTGCTTCCTGAACCTGAGTGGGGAATGGAAGGCCATGTGCATTGTTGTCTGGGATGGAGAGCTAGATTCCTTTTGGGGGGCGGTTGTGGAGGGGAGGGATACAGGGCAAAGTCTTTGTCCTTAGAAAGTGCTGTGGCTGCTTATGTTCCCCTTAGAAAAATTGCTCAGAATCCGTAAAGAAGCATTTCCCCGACTCATCTTTTTTCAACCTTAGCAGCTCTTAAGGGGTGCGGACTTCAGCTCTCAGAATTCCTCAGCCAGCCTATAAAATAATCCTTGCCTTAACAACAGATGAGCCCCAAATTTCTGTTGCTAAGCGAAAGACTTGTTAAGTGAATTTTGCCACATTTTACAATATAAGAGCCGAGGTGGCGCAGTGGTTAGGGTGCAGTACTGCAGGCCACTTCAGCTGACTGTTATCTGCAGTTCAGCGGTTCTAATCTCACCGGCTCAAGGTTGACTCAGCCTTCCATCCTTCCGAGGTGGGTGAAATGAGGACCCAGACTATGGGGGCGATATGCTGACTCTGTAAACCGCTTAGAGAGGGCTGAAAGCCCTATGAAGCGGTATATAAGTCTAACTGCTATTGCTATCTTTCTTGCCAGAGTTTGTGGCAAGAATCAAGAGTTGTGAAGGGAATCGCTTGCAGTTGTTAAATCAGTAAAAGGGTTGCTGAGTGAATCTGGCTTTCCCCATTGGCTTGTTAGAAGCTCACCAAAGGTGATCACATGACCCCAGGACAAAACAAAAACACCTTACACCTTTTCAGGATATCCGTCGGCGCAAGTAACCTTGTGTTATAAAATGAAGGGGACCCTGGAAGTGTCACTCTGCACCCTCACAAAACTACATTCTCTAGCATCTTTTTGGCCCTTTAAAGTGTCTTGAGTTAGTCCTTGTAATCCTGAAAATGGTAAAACTAACTTGAAATTGTTTTCACAATGGTGTGAGTGAATCTTCCAGATCTTAAAAAGGTGTGAGATTGGCTCAGAATGAAGTAAATCCGAACATTGTCGTGCAGGACTGTTTCTGCTGACTGCCCTTCTCTGGATGCTCGAGGTGGAGAATTTTAGGCAAAAGATCTTTTTAAAATGTGAAGTCCCTGTGGATTTTGCATGTAAATGACACATCCTGCAGGTGAATTGTGATTTATACACGGACCTCTGTATCTTTTGAGGTTATGTTTCCTGGCACTTTATTTTTTATTTGATATTTTATTGTATAATGGAATATTTAAAAAGTAGGAAAAAATAAAACAAAAAAATAACTTGTTGGAAGCTGGCTGGGAAGGTTGCAAATGGCAGTCATGAGACTTGGGGTACCATAATTGTTGCAAAGGTTGCTAGGCCCCCAGATTGTGATCATGGGGACATTGCAATAATCATATGTGCAAGCACTGGTTGTAAGCCCTGTCATAACCAAACAGTAGCTATGTCAGTGATCGTAAGTCGATATTTATACATATTTTCTAGTAGTAGTCTTGACTTCCCTCCTAATAGAGGAGAAAAATAGGATAGATTGCTATATTAATTTCTGCCCCATGTACTGGATATCGTTGTCAATTACCAAATATATTTTTCAGAGTATAAGACGGACCTTTTTCCCTCAAAAAAGAGGGTGAAAATTTGGGTGTGTCTTATACACTGAATACAGCATTTTTGGCCTCCCGAAACCCCGCCTCCTTTGCAAAACCCCGCCCCGTATGCTGTGCATAGCCTTTAGGAGGCTTCCAGAGTGCTCCTGGTGGCTGGGGAGGGCAGAAATGAGCAAAAATGGGCCATTTTTTGCATGTTTTTGCCTCCCCCCAGCCCCCAGGAGCACTATACAAGCCTCCCAAAGACTATGCATGCCCCCCCTTTTTTTTTTTACAAAAAACAGGCCCGTTTTCTTGAGGTTTGAAGAATGCAGTTTCTTTTTTAATTTGCCTCTTCAAAATCTTGGTGCGTCTTATACTCCAGTGCGTCTTATACTCCGAAAAATATGGTAGTCAATTCACTGCGAATACAATTTGCTTCAGGCATGCTGGACAAATATTTTGTAAAGGGAATTTTGATCCCGCACTGCCTGGCAAATCAAATTAAGATAAACAATTTTTAAAAACTCCACAATTGGGCAAGGCCTGACTGAGAGTGAAGATTTTAGAAACCCAGTGAGATGGATGCTATAAACAAGAACGATGATCAAAACAAGATTGTACAATAAAGAACAACTATTTTAATTTATCATGCAGCAAATTACAAACAGGGAACAGTTTTCAAATAATTTGTGGCATGGCTAAATATACAACGTGCAGAACTTTTCATTGCAGTTTGCATTGTGCAGACAATCTATCCCTGAACAGTGTTTCTAATAACTCTGTAACATGAAACCTACTTCCAGGAGAAACAAAATTTAAACGACTCAATCTACAGAATTAAAATTCTCCTGGACAAAAAGCAGCTTTTTTTTTCTTCTTTAAAGCATGTGCACATCTGGAGAATTCAAAGACATTTAGGCACAGGGTGCGTTTCCCTGATCAGGCCAAGCTGTATGGAGCCTGTCCTAGCATAAGATATGTTTACTGTTTAAAGAAAAAATAAACCAGCTTCTCACTATATAAGACCAGTATTGTAAGCCAGGATCCTAGCACGTAAGCAAGCATTTGATTTCTCTGTAATAATAGGAACGGCTTCATACGAAGAACGTTGATTTCTCTGTAATAGGAACTGCTTCGTGTAAAGAACAACTCAAACCAGTATTTCTCAACCTTGACAACTTTTAAGATGTGTGGACTTCCAACTCCTAGAATTCTGGGAGTTGGAAGTCCACACATTTTAAAAGTTGTCAAGGTTGAGAGACACTACAGTGTGCGTGTCAGCATTGCAAAGGGGTACAGGCTTAGCACTGGTTTTCCATTTCTTAAGTTTCTGCAGACAAGTCTTGCTGGGTCCTTCCCAAAAAACCCCCCCCACCATCGTCGCCACCACTAACACAGGACACTATGCCAAGCGAACTTTGCTCTTGCCTCATCGTGTCCTATCACAGGGACGCTTCCGTTACTTTTCTCTCCGCTGCTTTTAAAGTGGGACGAAGAGGTTGTTGGCTTTTCTCCCCCAATCTATCCCTCCCCCTCTAGTCCTCCGAGAAGGCTGCCAGCAGCAGCCTCTCCGCATCTTCGGACAGCTCCACCACAGCTTGCTTCAACAGGTTGTAAACGTTCTCCACCGAGATCGTGGCCTCCACTTTACCTCCTCTGCCCCAGTAGGGCATGTAGCTCCACGCCCAGTTGCCCCACGAGGGAGGCTTCACTATGAGGTTGAGCACCTCGGTGGGGGGCATTGAGCAGGCAAAACGGCTTTGGATCTGTTCATGAAGCCAGTGGATTTCTTTGCCAGTACACTGGGCTGTCCTCGCGACCGATGTTTCGTTCAGACCGAGGTGGATGCAGAAGCTGGCGATGATGGCCAGGAGCTTCTTGACCTCCGTCTCCTTGAAGCCATCCACCGAGGAGAGGCCAACTTGCAAAGTCTTCCCCCACACGTCCTTCATCAGCACTTTGCTCTTGAGTCTCACCAGCTGGGAGACGACGGTTGGGATTGCTCTCCTCAACGCCTTCCTCTTCAACTCGGCCGCCTGTTTCTGGAGTTCTTCCCTAAGGAGAGGCAGGTCGTAGGCTTCCGCCATGAAGGAGGAGACCAAGAAGACCGGACATTCCACACCATCGTTCTTCAGAGCTTCCACGCAGCTCTTCCGGATCTGTTCCTGAAGTTTCTCCTTCACGTTGGGTTGGCTTCCACCTGGAGCCTCCACGTCTACGTCGATCTTGTTCCTCACAAAGAAAGACTGTTTCCCTTCCGAAGCGATCATTTTGGCCAGACAGCTGTGGATGTGCTTGTAGCGCTCCGAGGCCACCAGGAGGAAGGCGCTGTAGCGGCTAAGGTCCAGGCGCTTCACGTCATCCTCCATCAACCCCACGCCTGGCAAATCCCAAAGGAACATGTTAGGGACGGAAGGGAATGGGTAGGCTGTGGCTACCCTGGTGGTCTCGGCTATTCCGGTGGGGGCTGCCCCTGCCTCTTCAGCGCCTGCTCTTCTCAACGCGTTGATCAGGGAGGAGTTCCCTGAGCCCGTTTCCCCAATCAGAGCTACATTCAGATGGATTTGAGTGGGGTCGACCAGCATAGCCTGGATTACCCCTGGGACATCTGCCAAGCTGCTGAACTTGCAAATCTCAAATAGCTCCTTGACCGTCTTTTGACTCACTGCGTGGAAGTCCTTCAGATTTCCCTCGTGGTGCCTAGAAAAAAACCAAGAGCAGAAATATATACTGTAAGCATAATGCATCGTCTTCCTATAGTCATTAGTTGCAATTAAAGAGAACAGTAAGAAGACCGACAGGATCCATCACTGTCTTTCTCTTTTCCCCAAGGTTTTTTATTCTTTATTAAAAATTTGGACAGAAAGATGATGATGATGATGATGATGATGATGATTATTATTATTATTATTTATTTGCCTTGTATGCCGCCCACTCCCGGAGGACTTACAAAAGACAAGGGAAAGGGGGGAACGAGACAAAGACAACATATTAAAAACAAAACCAACATTCCCAATTTCCGTGGAGGTAGATGCTTCTCAGCTCCCCCCAGCCTGCTGGAACAGCCAGGACTTGGTGGCTTTGCGGAAGGCCAGGAGGTTAGTAAGGGTCCGGATCTCAACAGGGAGCTCGTTCCAGAGGGCCGGAGCTGCAACAGAGAAGGCTCTCCCCCGGGGAGTCACCAGCCGACATTGGCTGGCAGATGGAATCCGGAGGAGACCCAACCTGTGCGATCTAATTGGTCTGAGAGAGGTAATCGGCAGGAGGCGGTCTCTCAGGTACCCAGGTCCGATGCCATGTAGGGCTTTATAGGTAGCGACCAGCAAGATTGGAGAGAAAGGGATTATGAAAGACTAAGCAAATAACAAAATGATGAATAGGATTGTGTAGTGCGTTTGTGCCGAGTATGCTTCGGGCTGCTGGCACCACGGCATTTCTTTAGATGTATATTCACCACCAGGATGAGCATTTCAAAGGGCAAACCTTTGAAAACATAGTCACGGTCACATGATTTCCCACTTATCAACCACTTTGCAGTTTACTTAATAACTCTTGCCAGTCCCAATTTTGGTTCCTAAGCAAGGATGCTAAAGAACGTCAGTGTGTGAAAGTGTTATGTTAAATTATAAGAAATATTTCTACTTTCCTTGATAGTGTTCTGTTTTAGCATGCTTAATTTGACTTCTATATTGTAGAAAACAACTTTTCCCAGTTGCAATGCATGGCTGAAATTTGGACCACGAGAAAGGCTGAGCGCCAAAGAATGGAGGCCTTTGAACTCTGATGCTGGAGAAGACTCCTGCGAGTCCCTTGGGCTGCAAGGCCATCCAACTGGTCAGTCCTAGAGGAGATCAACCCTGGCTGCTCTTTGGAAAGCCGGATCCTGAAGAGGAAACTCAAATGCTTTGGCCACCTAATGAAAAGGAAGGACTCCCTGAAGAAGAGCCTCATGCTGGGAACGATGGAGGGCAAAAGAAGAAGAAGGGGACGACAGAGAAGGAGGTGGCTGGATGGAGGCACTGAAGCAGTTGGCGCGACTGTCAGTGCCTCCATCCAGCCACCTCCAAAAGGCATCATGAAGATGGAATGTCAGTGCCGTTAGACCTGGCGGGAAACACCCACGCATGCGCAGTCCGAGCAGTCGGTGAACTCCAGAACCTTCCACCAGCACAATGAGAAACCCCTCCCAAATACCACACCCTCCCTCCCCGTTTCATGGCAGCTGAAGCGATAGCAAAGCAGAAGCTGACAGCGACCTTAAATGGACTCTGGGGGCTGGTAGAGGACAGGAAGGCCTGGAGGAACATTGTCCACAGGGTCGCGATGGGTCGGACGCGACTTTGCAACTGAGAACAACGTAGAAAACAACTAAGGAAAAAAGGACGTTAGCTCGACAGGCTAATATGAAAGAAGGACAGAATGGCATTGTACGGAGATGTTCCCAGCCCTGGCAGGAGAGCCAAAATGTTCTAAGTCAGACTCTCCTTGACCCCCGTACCTTTTCAAGTTGAGTACTTCTCCTTCCAAAGCTTCCTCGAACGAAGCAAAGTCGTATCTCTCCGTCTGCAGCCCAGACACCAGGAAGATCTTGGCCTCCAAACCATCCTTGGTCAGCTTCTCGGACAATTCCTTCCTGATCCTGTTCATCTGCTCTGCAGGATTGTATCTGTATTGAAGGCGCTTTCGAGCTGTGTGAAGATCCAGGTCGATCTTGGTGCGAACCACGATGAACGGTTTCTTCTTCCGCTTGATGGCCTTAAGGACTTGGAGATGGATGTCTCTGAGGCCCCTGGTTCCTACCACCAGCACAAAGCAGCTGAACGGCTGGAGGTCACCTAGCTTTGTGAGATAGGCAGCCGGGTTCTCGGTGGCTACGAAGCCGGGTAGATCATGCAAGTTGAGGTGAGGGAAGGTGGGATGGACGTGGACCTCTGCAGAGAGCGGGGGGCATTGAGCATCCCGGAAGTAAGCATCAAGGTTTGTCACGGGGCAGGGCTTGCTCAGGAGACCCTCAACCAGCTTGGTCACCCCTGCGCGGTGCTCCCCTAGGATCCCAACATGGGCCTTGAAGGAGTTCAAAAAATCCAGCAGTTCCTGGATTTGAGAGGCAGCCGCGACGGAGTTCGCGGCCAGATATTGAACCTTGCGGTTCCTCAACTCTACTTCGTCTAAACAGGGAAAGCTGGCCATGGCTGAGCTGCAGGAAGAGAAGAGAGGAGGTGAGTGGTCCAAGCTGGTGAGAACCCAGGCTGGATCTCCTTCACACAACCACATCTTATTACATTGTAACAGCTAAGTCGAAGCGCCCATCAACCTGAGTGACGTTGAGTTGGCCACGCCCACCCAGTCACATGACCACCGTGCCCCGCCTATCCAGTTAGTCATTAAGGCAGAGAACCAGTTGTTAAATTATTTGAATCCCACCACTGGTCTCCAACCTTGGCAAGTTTTAAGACTTGTGGATGTCAACTCCCAGAATTCCCCAGCCAGTATGGCTGGCTGGGGAATTCTGGGAGCTGAAGTCCACAAGTCTTAAAAGTCGGCAAGGTTAAAGTCTTTAAAAGTTGCCAAGACAAAGCGATGTATTTGACATCCTCTCTCCAGCCCCATCTCTGCTTTCCCACGACTAACATACCCCTGGCAGAGGCCTTCCGGAATCACGAGTGTCACGCTGACAAAAACAATAGCACTTGGACTTCTATATCGCTTCATAGGGCTTTACAGACCCCTCTAAGCGGTTCACAGAGTCGGCCTATTGCTCCCAACCATCTGGGTCCTCTTTGACCCACTTCGGAAGGATGGAAGAAGGCTGAGTCAACCTTGATCCCGGTTGGGATTCGAACTGCCAAACTGCTGACCAGCAGAAGTAGCCTGCATTACTGCTCCCTGCTGGCTTTCAGGTTGGTGTCCTGGCAACTCACTTCCATCAAAAGCCACTGGGGAATGGGGAAGGGTGGGTGGGGGCAGAAGGGCCCCCAGTAGGCGGAGCTTAAAAGAAGTCCCCCCCCCTTGAGAGGGGCTTAAAGACCCTCACAGCTCCAGACCCTGCTTTGTCTTTTTGCCCGGGGGCTCCCACCCTCCCAACCATCGGGAGGAATCGAAAGCTACCGCCACCCGACCACGCCTTAAGGGATAGGGGGGGTGGGCTGCTACACTTCAGACGACCGTGAGAAGGCAGCAAAGAGCGCAGCCCATCATTTGGCTGCGCTCCGGAGCCGCACTTTGGCGGTTCGCTCACCTGGCAAGTGGTCCGCGGGTTTAGCAGGACGGATTAACCAGAGTTGGAAGGGACCTCGCAGGTCATCTAGTCCAGCCCGCTGCCCAAGCAGGAGACCCTACATCTCTCCCTCCGCCTTTCTAGGTGACCTCCCCCTGTAGCCCCCCCCACCCCACTCCCTTGGTCACTTGCCCGGCTTAGTGGGAAAGCACCGCTTACCTGTCCTCCAAAAGGGATCCAGGCGGCGCGAAGGAGAGATCCGCGGCCAACAAGCCTACGCGTGGGCAGTCCTTTCCCACCCCACGACCCCCGTCGGGCTGGGGCTTCCTCCTTCCACCCTAACCCCGCTTCTTCTCTCGCTCCGTGCGCGGGGAGCCTCCGACGCGCTTCCCGGGACTGCGCGATCCAGAAGCCGCTTTTACCCCTTTTCCCCTCCCCGGTTCTCTGCTCGCACCGCGGCGCCGCAAAACCGCCCCTTCTGACGCGCCGGGGAGGAGAGCCGAGCAAGGA
>NW_028261393.1:6599801-6642301 GCF_051295495.1 Thamnophis sirtalis
AGAAAGGAAGAAAGGAAGAAAGGAAGAAAGAAAGAAAGAAAGAAAGAAAGAAAGAAAGAAAGAAAGAAGGCTATAATTGAATCACTAAGTCTAGTGAAGGCAAACTTTTTGGGTCCAGTGTGTCAAACATTTGGAAAGTGCCCAGCTTGGCTCTGTGTGTTGCACATACACAACCAAAAAAGCAATATTTTTTTTATCTGCCTCCCCATCTTGGTCACCAACACTCAGCAGTAGCTGAATAATTGTAATTGTGTAATTAGAAAATGGGAAAGAGTTTCTCTATAGTTTCTCTTAAAGCTTCCCAACATTGGTCACTTTAAGACAGTGTTTCTCAACCTTGGCAACTTGAAGATGTCCGGACTTCAACTCCCAGAATTCCCCAGCCAGCGAATGCTGGCTGGGGAATTCTGGGAGTTGAAGTCCGGACATCTTCAAGTTGCCAAGGTTGAGAAACACTGGGTTAGAGAACCAGGGTTTCTGTGACTTGGCAACTCTGAAGATAGGAAGACTTCAACTCCCAGAATTCCCCAGATAAACCTGTTTTGTTTTTTTTGCCTCCTAGGGCGTCTGTGCACCCTGTTTTTCACCCCCCCTCCTACCCCCACCTCCAGAAGCATCAGGCAGGCCAAAAACAGGCTTGTTGGAACCTATCCTAATTTTTATGGGCACCCAGTGAAATTAAACAAAGTTATTATTATCCTCGTTGTGCTCTTGTCCTGTGGCCAATTGTGTTCGATTTGCTAGTCGATATCTGTGACTGCTTGAAATAGGTATAGCCAAGCTTAGGATTTGGAAAGGTAAAAGTTCCCCTTGCACATATGTGCTAGTCGTTCCCGACTCTAGGGGGAGACGCTCCTCTCCGTTTCAAAGCCGAAGAGCCAGCGCTGTCCGAGGATGTCTCCGTGGTCATGTGGCCGGCATGACTCAACGCCAAAGGCGCACGGAACGCTGTTCCCTTCCCACCAAAGGTGGCTCCTGTTTTCCTACTTGCATTTTTACCTGCTTTCGAACTGCTAGGCTGGCAGAAGCTGGGACAAGTAATAGGAGCTCGCTCCATTACGCGGAGCTAGGGATTCGAACCGCCGAACTGCCGATCTTTCTGATCGACGGGCTCAGCGTCTTAGCCACTGAGCCACTGCATCTCTCTTGATTAAATCCTTAGGACCTGATTTTAGCTTAGAAAAGACATTTTTTTCTTCTCTGACCCTTGATTTTCTTTCTTTAAAGGTTTACAGCCTGCTCAGAAGAAAGGTGAATCTTTTTCTGAACACCAAACATGTCCGGAAAGACCTCTCCAAATTCTGCTGCGGGTTCCCCCGATTGTGGGGATGTTTCCATCATCTTCGTGGGGAAATCCGATGTCGGGAAATCGGCTCTTCTTAATGCCGTACGAGACATGACTGAAGGGGATGTGGGATCAGCCCCTGTGGGGGCTCCGGTGAAATCTGAAAAGCCCATCATGTACCCCGACCCGATTTATAATAATTTACTGCTGTGGGAGCGGTCGATGGAGGGCGAGGGCCATGCGGATCAATGGATGAGGGAGGCTGACCTGATTGTCTTGGTGACCGACGACAGGTTTGAGGATTCTCACGCCCGCCTTGTGTTGGAGGCCCGGCAAGCTGGCAAAAAGGTCTATTTTGCCCGGAGCAAGGCTGATCTGGAACTTCACACTCTCAAACGGTTGATGGGGCAGCGTTACGATCGGTCGGAAGTCCTCCGGGCGCTCCGGGAGGCCTGTACCGAATCCCTGGGAACCATCCCTCTCGTGGATCCCTTTGTATACCTGATTTCTGCTTTTGAGCCTGGCGCCCTCGATTGCCCCCAACTGCGGGAAGATTTGCTGAAGGACCTGCACCAGTATGAAAGGTTGGTATGACAGCTTGCTCTCGAACGAAGGCGAACACAGGTGGCCCTCGACTTACGACCACAATTGATCCCGACATTTCCGTCATTAAACGAGACATTTGCTCAATGAGTTTTTGCTTTGTTTTACGACCTTTCTTTGCCGCAGCTGATTCCCTGCAATTGATGAGTGACTCAGGTTAAGGGGATCTGGCTTCCCCCTTGACTTCGCTCATCAGAAGGTCACAAAAGCAGATCACATGACACCCCCCCCCCCGGGACACTGCAATAGTCATCAATATGAACCAGTTGTCCATCATCTGAATTTTGATCACGTGATCGTGGGGAATGCTGCAAAGGTTATTGCTTTGAAAAAAAGGGACACAATTCACGTTTTCGGTGACGTAATTTTGAAGGGTCACTAAATGGACTGTTGTAAGTTGAGGACGGTCTGTAGATGTGTCCCAGGATATTAGTGCAGGATCCAATCTGGGTCGGTCGCCGGGACCAGACGTTTTGTCTTCCGAGCTTTTGGACTTGTGCTGGAGCCCATCTTCATGGAACTTCTTTCTAGCTAGAACTAGAGAAGTTCTACTGGCTTCCCATTGAGTTTATTTTCCATTTACTTTATTTGTTGAGAGCCAGCAGTGAAGGGAACTTCTCTCTAGCTAGAACTTCCCTCTTTTGGACTCGTGATGGAGTCCATCTTCATGGAACTTCTCTCTAGCTAAAACTTCTCTCTTTTGGACTCGTGATGGAGTCCATCTTCATGGAACTTCTCTCTAGCTAGAACCTCTCTCTTTTGGACTTGTGCTGGAGTCCATCCTCGGAGAATTTCTCTCTAACTAGAACTTCCCTCTTTTGGACTCATGCTGGAGTCCATCTTCATGGAACTTCTCTCTAGCTAGAACTTCCCTCTTTTGGACTCGTGATGGAGTCCATCCTCATGGAACTTCTCTCTAGCTAGAACTTCTCTCTTTTGGACTCGTGATGGAGTCCATCTTCATGGAACTTCTCTCTAGCTAGAACCTCTCTCTTTTGGACTTGTGCTGGAGTCCATCCTCAGAGAATTTCTCTCCAGCTAAAACTTCTCTCTTTTGGACTCGTGATGGAGTCCATCCTCAGAGAATTTCTCTCTAGCTAGAACCTCTCTCTTTTGGACTCATGCTAGAGTCCATTTTCAGGGAATTTCTCTTTCTCAGAAAAGGGGCACATTTTGTAGGGAGAGAGTGAGAGAGAAGTTCCCTGAAGATGGGCTCCAGCACGAGTCCAAAAGAGAGAAGGCGTAGCTATTTAGAAGTTTATAAACAACACAATTAGTTGTCATGTGAGGGTAGATGTTTGTTAGCTTGCTTTGTGATATCCTTGGTGCTCTGAGTTTGTAGATATTTCGCTATGCAACTAGGTAATGTCAACAGGGTCAGTAAGTGTGGAGTTTTCCCCCCTGTTTACATACGGTACAGAGAGTCTTTGGCTTACGACGGTTGCTTAGCA
Source organism: Thamnophis sirtalis (assembly GCF_051295495.1). Taxonomy (NCBI): domain Eukaryota; kingdom Metazoa; phylum Chordata; class Lepidosauria; order Squamata; family Natricidae; genus Thamnophis; species Thamnophis sirtalis. The sequence continues at coordinate 6,603,141 of NW_028261393.1, forward strand.
ACCATTCCACGTTAACAATGGATTCTCCCCAATAGGTACTTATCACCTGGTTCTGAAGTTTGGATAGCGAGTGTGGCCGCATTTCACCCATCCAGCCACCACCCTGCATTCGTGGCTATTTGCAGTGGTCACATAACCGAGATTTACATTTTTTGCCCAACATTGGCATTTACTTGTGGCTTTGGGCAAAAACACTTGGGTAGGAAACAATGGCTTCCCTTAATGACCGCTGCAAAAGAGGTCATCAAATCACACGGGTCGTGCAATGACTTCCTTTAAGACGATTGAAACTGTAAATGGGCAGATTCCATTATTGTCATAAGTCAAGGACTACCTGTAACTTGTTCTGCCAGGGTTGATGTGGGTGTGGTTTTTTTCTCCTCGGTCGTCCCTTAATTAGGCTATTGGTTTCTGTTTGATTGTTTGTCTGGGATTAGTCCCTGCTTCTCTTGAGTGTTGGTTGCTGGGGAGGAGGATATGCTCTGGATTTTTTTGTTTCCTCCTTGGCCTCTTGTAGCCTCTTTCCTGTGGGTGTGTAAACATGGCTGATCTGCAATGTTGTGACGTTGTGTTAGGATGTTACCTAATATAAGCAAACATCTGCAAGCAAACAACCAGCTTTGAGAGCACCAAGGATTCCATGGTTCAACCCTGAGCTACAGAGGTTGTGTTTTATTAGGCTATTGACCTAGATGAACTGTGCCATGGGGCAAATTTTGGGACGTGGTTGTAGACAATGTGGATTTTTCTATTTAGATACCAGTTAATCATTTTGGGTTAGATATATTTATTTATTTTTGACTAGGGCAGTCCTTGTCTTAACAGCCAACACTGCCCCCAACATTTCTGTGGCTAGGAGAGACAGACTGTGACCCGTCAAAACCGCGCTCGACCAAACCCCGCACGATTAAACCGCGTCGCTGACGTCATCCACAGGGCGACAACAGCCAGCGCGGAGAAAGAAGGGCGCTTTAAATAGCGCTTTGAAAGCAAGCCGATTCAACTTAAGGTAAGGGTTAGGTTTAGGGTTAGGTTTAGGGTTAGGTTTAGGGTTAGGTTTAGGGTTAGGTTAAGGGTTAGGTTTAGGGTTAGGTTTAGGTTAAGGGTTAGGGTTAGGTTTAGGGTTAGGTTAAGGGTTAGGGTTAGGGTTAGGGTTAGGTTAAGGGTTAGGGTTAGGTTTAGGTTTAGGTTTAGGGTTAGGTTTAGGGTTAGGTTTAGGTTAAGGGTTAGGGTTAGGTTAAGAGTTAGGTTTAGGATTAGGTTTAGGATTAGGTTTAGGGGGGTGAGGTTTAGGTTTAGGGGTTAATTTTAGGTTTAGCGTTTACAGGGTGCTTCTGTCTCCACGCTGTTGTCACCCTGTTGATGACATCAGCAATGCGGTTTAGTCAAGCACAGTTTTGTGGGTGAACCGAGACAGACAATGGTTACGTGATTTTTGATCTATTTTTACGACCTTTCTTGCTACGGTTGCTAAGTGAACCCCTGCAGTTGATAAGTTAGTAACACGGTTGTTAAGTGGATCTGGCACTTGATTTTTGCTTGTCAGAAGGTCGCAAGAGAGGATCACGTGAACCCCGGGATCATGCAACTGTCATAAATACGAACCAGTTGCCAAACATCTGAATTTTGATCAGGTGACTGGGGGGGGGGAAACGGTTGTGCAAAAAAAAATAAAAAATGGCCACCTCACTTTTTTTCAGCGTCGTTGCAACTGTGAGCGGTCACTAAACAAACGGTCGTAAGTCGAGGACTACCTGCCTGTTATTATAGGAGACCAAATCGTCTATAGTTCCTGTTTTAGGGAGCCTACTTTATTTTCCCAAGGACTCTTCAAAGAATATTTTCATATTTCCTTCGCAGCCGTGTTCTCTCCGTTTGGGTTTTACCTGGCTGACATCGAACGTGAAGGTTCTCCATCAGGGGTGGGCTTCGAAAATTTCAGCAAGGGGTTCTCTGCCCGGTTACTGGGTGGGTGTGGCCATGGTGGGCGTGGCCTAGTCGGGCTCCTGCACCACGCCGGGGGAGGCGTTTTTGCCCTTCCTGGACTCCGGAGGGTTTTTTTGAGCCTCCGGGAGGGCGAAAATGGCCTCCCCAGATTCTGGAGGCCCTTCCTGAACTTCCGGTAGGCCTGTTTTCGCCCTCCCCGAGCCTCCGTGCAAACACTACACCTATCTGCATTTAAAACGGGCCGCGTGGAGACTCGTGGGAGGGGAGGGGTGAAGTGGGCACGGCCAGCCAGGAGTGGGATTTGGGGGTTCTCCAAACTGCACAGATTCTTAGCTAGAGATTCTCCTGAACTCCTGCCAACCCCTAGCAGCCCACCCCTGGATCTCCATCCATACCTTTGACCATCCTTCGTATCTTTCCACAGATTACAGAAGCCCACTCGCTTAAGCTTCGAAGAGTTCAGCGAAAAAGAGATCGCCGAGATCCAGGAAGCCTACGAACTCGGGGGCCTCTCCGAGGTGGTGACCCGAATCCAGTGCAGTTTGGAAACCATCTGGAATGCCCAGCTGGATATTGCGATCACCGGAGAATCGGGCGCTGGGAAATCCACTTTCGTCAACGTCTTGAGGGGCATGACTGACGAAGAGGAAGGGGCGGCCGCCACGGGCGTGACGGAGACCACCATGCAGCCCACGGCATATCCTTATCCCGGGCATGCCAACGTCGTCCTGTGGGATCTCCCCGGTATAGGAACGCCCAACTTCTTGGCCGATAAATACTTAGAAATGGTGGAGTTTTCCCGCTACGATTTCTTCATCATCCTGGCTTCCGAACGGTTTAAAGAAAACCACGTCCGTTTGGCCCAGGCCATTGTCCAACAGGGGAAGCAGTTCTACTTCGTGCGCACCAAGATAGACAACGACTTGGAGGCCGAGCAGAGGAAGAAGAATCCGCCCGCGGAAGCCGAAGTTCTGGAGGTGATCAAGAAGGATTGCCAGAGCAAGCTTTCCAAGGCTGGGCTGAGCGACGCCAAGGTGTTCCTTCTCAGCAATTTCTACCTCGACAAGTTCGACTTCCAGGCTTTCGAGGAAACTCTGGAGCAAGAGCTGCCCGCCCACAAGCAACAGGCTTTTCTCCTCTCTCTGCCCAACGTCTCCACCGTGATCATCGAGAAGAAGAAGAAGGTCCTTCTGCAGGAGATCTGGAAAGTGGCTTTGATTTCCAGCTTGGTAGCTGCTGTCCCGTTGCCGGGCCTGGCCTTCGCCTGCGACGTAACCATTTTGCTCAAAAAGTTGTCCAGTTACCGGCAAGACTTCGGCCTCGATGCCGCATCTTTATACCGTCTGGCTGAGCGCTCCGGGAAGTCCATGGAAGTCCTGAGAAAGGAAATACGCAGTTGTTTAGGACGTAGCATCAACAAGGATGTGGTGATCAATTTGCTGGGCAAGGCCACCGGGACAGGCCTGATGGTAGCCAATCTTTTCCTCCATCGGTTCCCCATTTACGGAGCCCTGGCCTCTGGGGGCATCTCTTTCCATACCACCTGCTCCATGTTGAGACAATGCCTAGAAGAGCTCGCCGATGACTCCCAGCGCGTTCTTATGAAGGCCTGCGAAAGTCACGCCGGACCTGGCTAAAGACAGTTTACACATCTGGTCCCCTCCAGCTAGAGTTCCCGTCATTCTCCGCTGGCCCGGCTTTTGGCTGTAGTAGAAGGACTTCCCTTGTTCCCATTTCTGATCCCTCCCTGGATGTCTTGCCTTGTCGTGGAGGTCTTCCCTTACCTTCCATCCCTATAGCAAGCTCCTCAGCACTGTGGGCTGTAAAATCTTGAGGACTAGGAACAAGCGCTTGCTTTGGCTTTGATGTTCTGGAGACAAGATTTAGACAAGTTCCCTTTGTCTGAGAAGGTTCCATCGGCCCTACGGTTATTTATTGTTTTAAATATTGTATTGTTCCTCTCTCTCCTGGCACGGACATGCTGAGTTTGAATGAAATTTAAGGGTTTTTTTGTGGCCAATTACTGCCCCTAGCCTTAGGATGACGAATCAGAAGTGTGGAAGGAGGAGGGGAAAGAAGGGGCGCGAGATCTAATCATATTTTCCAGAGTTAGATCCCAGTCTAAGCCATGGAGCTATCCAATAAGGCTTGGTTGGAGAACAAGGTTGAATGTAAGATTTCAACCTAATTTCATAAAATTGCTTTGTTTACGGTGGCACTCCCTTGGCTTGCCACTAGAGGGAGGTGCTGTCTGTTTATTGGAATTGAAAAAATAAAACAGGTCAGGTGGCAGGCTGGTGAATTCTGGGAATTGAAGTCCACACTTGAGGTTGCAAAACATTGATCTAGAATACACGTTGAATTGCAATTGGTGTGTGTCTGTGGAGGGGTGTGTGTGTGTGCGCGTGAGCATCAAATGTATATAAAATGGCACGCTGTGCAAAGGATCAAACAAAACCTTTCCCTCTCTCTTTCTTCCCATGCTGTAGAAACGTTTCCCCAAACGCCATTAATAAAAAGATAGTAGAGAAATACAATTATGTCTCAAATAATTCTTTGACGTGCCTTCCCATGTGGACATCATTGGAGCAGCTTAGTCGGGCCTCCTGGATCAGGGGCCTCCAACCTTGGCAACTTTAAGACTTGTGGACTTCAACTCCCAGAGTCACCCAGAGAACTCTGGGAGTTGAAGTCCACAAGTCTTAAAGTTGCCAAGGTTGGAGACTCCTCTGCTAGATGGTAAACCTATCAGGCACTGAATCAGTGGTGGGATTCAGCCAGTGTGCACCTATTCGGGAGAACCGGTTGTTAACTTTCTAAGCAGTTTGGAGAACCGGTTGTTGGAAGAAATCTCCTTTTGTTTCTTTCCACTTTCCAGGGCTAATCCTGTAAGGAAGGCAGGAAGGAAACATTCTGGTGTTGTTTCTAGCCTCATCTTTATTGCCCTGCTTGCAGAAACTGCCTCTCTGTTAACCCTTATTACATTGTCACAGCTAAGGCGAAGTGCCCGTCAACCTCAACAATGGCCACTCCCACCCAGTCACATGACCACCGTGCCTTGCTTACCCAGTTAGTCATTAATAGCAATAGCAGTTAGACTTATATATCGCTTCATAGGGCTTTCAGCACTCTCTAAGCGGTTTACAGAGTCAGCATTAAGGCAGAGAACCAGTTGTTAAATTAGTTGAATCCCACCACTGGACTGAATGCACCAGAGGTGGGTTCCTACCAGTTCGCACCTATTCGGTAGAGCCGGTTCGTCAAATCTACCAAACCGGTTAGAAGAGGTTCCACCAGTGGACCCGGAAAGCAGGCCACACCTACAGAAGAGGTTCCAAAATTTTTTGAAACCCACCACTGGTCCTTGGATATGATTATTCTACACTATCATGCTCCTATTTATAAAACTCAGTGGCTCTGTGAAAGGTAAGGATGACTACTGCGTTTGTGGTGCAATCAGAACATTGCGTGTGTTGAAGTTGTTTTAACGCAAACCAAAGATGCCTTTTAAAAAACAAGTTGACATCCTATTCTTATGCATGCCAGGGCTGTGTGTGAGGTAATTTAAGGTGGTTCTGACAAGTGTCGTCAGCATCTTCATATCCGGTCACATGGGCGGCAAGCCACTCCCACAAAGGAGGCCACACCTACAGAGTAGGTTCGAACAATTTTTGAAACCCACCACTGGAATGCACTCATTTTACTGCTTCCTTGTATGGTCAGGGTTAGGAGAAGAATGAAACATGCTGCCGTTTTGAAGGGTGCATTTTGGCAAGGCAGCCTTGGGGGGAATTGGTTAGGGAACCCCCTAAATTGACTTGCTCAAAGCTGAACTGAGCAGTTGCTCCCACCCGTCTTAAATCAGATCGATGTCTGCTCCTAATCCAAAGAAAACTAAAAAATAACATCTTTCTAAAGCAAATTCCAGTCCCAGAAGGATGCTGTTATTTTGAAGGGCGGCTGCCAAGAGATGGGGTTGGTTAGATTTGTGATCAGGTAGAATATGTTCCTTGGAAACACTCGGGCAATGTTGTAACTGCGCAGTGTTGCCAACTCACCTTAAGCCTCAGGAGAGAAAAGCAGATTGTCAGATTGAAGGAAGTCAAAAAATAGAGCAGGGGTGTCCGATGGGAGGAGTACCTGATCTCTACGTTATACAAGAGTACAGATTTTAGAGCCAAAATGGAAACCTTCCTAGGAAACCATGCACAATTTGTGGGTCGAAACTATATTTCCTGGGCTTGGGGTATGCATCACACTAAACCAGGGGTGTCACACTCAACTTCATTAGAGCCGAGGTGGCGCAGTGGTTAAATGCAGCACTGCAGGCTACTTCAGCTGACTGCAGTTCTGCAGTTCGGCTGTTCAAATCTCACCGGCTCAAGGTTGACTCAGCCTTCCATCCTTCCGAGGTGGGTAAAATAGAATAGAATAGAATAGAATTTTATTATTTGTATGCCGCCCTTCTCCGGGAGGACTCAGGGCGGCGAACAATTCAAGGGGGAAAAAGGGGAACATAAAAAACAAAGTACAAATAATAAAAGTAAACAACAGTCGCACAACCATACATGTCGAGAGGGGAGGGAACTCATCACCCCCAGGCCTGCTGGCAAAGCCAGGTTTTGACGGCTTTTCGGAAGGCCTGGAGAGAGGTGAGGGTCCGAATCCCTGCGGGGAGTTCGTTCCAGAGGGCCGGAGCTGCCACAGAGAAGGCCCTCCCCCGGGTAACAGCCAGGTGGCATTGGCTGGTAGATGGCACCCGGAGGAGGCCAACCCTGTGAGATCTAATGGGTCTGTGGGAGGTAATTGGCAGCAGGCAGTCTCTCAAGTACCCAGATCCAATACCATGAAGGGCTTTATGGGGACCCGGATTGTTGTTGGGGGCAATATGCTGACTCTGTAAACTTCTTAGAGAGGGCTGAAAGCCCTATGAAGCGGTATATAAGTCTAACTGCTATTGCTATAATCTGGTGGGATTGGAGCAGACTCATAGGGAGACCTTCTGGCTGGATTCACACAACCTGTTTAACCTTACCGCTCCAGAGAACAAAGTGTACTTGCATTCAACTAATATGCTGTAGTTGAGCAAAACTATAGGGTGGTTTAATGTAATATTCCCGGTTTATTTATTTGCAACTATTTGAACCGTATGCCTCTTACTCACTGGACTAGACTCTTAAGTCACTCTGGTTCTCTAAATGACACCGGAGTGGTGCTTAAGATAGCACGTAGCTTCTTGGGCCAAGCTGAATCACAAATGACTCGACATCAACCGTTTCAACCCAGTTGAGTTACGTTGTCTGAACCTCAACCTCCTCGCGTTAAAATTTCAAATAGCTTGTTAAAAGTTAGGTTTCCGGAGATTTTTTAGCTGTCAAGCTAAAATGTATGATTTTATGCTTTAAAAGCCACCTAGGAGCTATTCTGGAGAAGACCTGAACCTTAATGGAGCAGTTGAAGGGGCCACCATTGATAGACATTTACAAGATTCCTTGTATTGCTTGTTGGCCAAGCGGTTGAGCATGTTGCAATTTAACGGCCTGGTGTCTGATAAGACCGTGTCTTGTGGTCTAACTGAACCTAAAAGGTGACTCAGCTTTCCATCCTTGTAAAATGAGGATCCAGACTGTTGGGGTGGGGTGGGGGGGTCCTTGGTGCTCTCTGAGCTTGCTTGTTTTCTTGCAGAGGTTTCTGCAGGTAGGTAACATAATCAGTGCCAGTAAGGAGTGCAGTTTACTCTCAGTGTTCTGGTGGAGTTGGTCTTAGAGGTTCTTTGGTGGGCTGTTCACTGTAGACTTGTTAGCAGTTTCTTAATTGGGGTATTGCTTACTTGAGCGTTGATGTGATGTTAACCTTAATCTACGTTGACCTGGGTGCTGACGATTAGTGGAGAGGTGCTGGAGTCTTTTTGTTCTCTTTTGGGCTGGTTGATGGTCTCTTTTGTACTGTATGTAGATGTTATTTATGTCTATGTGTCTGTTGATGGCTAATTTGCCAGAGTGCTGGGCTTCTAGAAATCCCCCCGATGTTTTTGGGCTCGGCCTGGTTTAGCATGGTCACATTTTCCCAATTGAAACGCGGGTTAAATCTGTCTACTGAAATTGAAGAATCTTCGTTGTGTCTTCCGACAGCCAGTTGGTGTTTGTGGATGCATTCTGCCGGTCTTCTGCCTGTTCCTCCTACATCTTGGTTGTTGCAGTCCTGACAATGTATATTGTAGAGCAGGGGTCTCCAACCCTGGCAACTTTAAGGCTTGTGGACTTCAACTCCCAGAGTTCCTCAGCCAATGAAGTTGGTTGAGGAATTCTGGGAGTTGAAGTCCACAAGTCTTAAAGTTGCCAAGGTTGGAGACCCCTGTTGTAGAAGACTCCTGTTTTTCTTCATCTGGTGTTGTTGAGTCTTTTGGTTTGCTTATGATGTTTTGAAGGGCTTGAGTTGGTTTGCGTGCTACGGGCCATATGCTGAAATTGTAAAGCGCTTTGAGGGGGGGGTACATATACGTATATCACAGAAGTGAGCATATCCCCTCACATTTTGTAAATATTTAAGCATATCTTGCCAGCAGTCTAGACGTTAATGGCTGTGTGTTGCTTTATTTTGAGGGGACATCACATTTACACTGTTATACAAGCTGGATATGCACTACTTTACATCGTAGCCAAGTGTCATTTCTTCAGTGTCGTCACATGAAAAGATATCCTTAAATATTTGCAAAATGTGAGGGGGGGTGTACTCACTTCTGTGATATACTGTAAGTCCCAAGTCCTGTTGCTATAATACAATATATACTCCTTGGTAAAGGGAAGGCAGATAATGGAAGAGACGGGAATTATAGACCATGAGTAGAATATCACCTGAATTGAGAGAACTCTTTTGAAAGGGTTTTAAAAAAAAGGAACAAATTAACGTAGCATTGAATTTGCATTATTCATTGAACACTGGGGAAGCAGGAAACTCCTCCCCTCTTCTTATCCCTTCGAAGGAGAGGCAATCCAACCGTCTTCTTTGCCTTGGCCATATTTCAGTAGGGATGCGTTCCAGGAGATCTATTTTTGCCTCATCAAGATCATCAGCTGCTGGTAAGATAATATAAATGGGCAGCTTGCCAAATCATTTTCTCTAGTTTCTTCTTCTGGGCTTTAAGGCTTTGAATATCTTTTCTTAGAAGTTGTCTGGATGTACTTGATCCTGGTTATTGGTTTTTCTTTTCTTTTTTTAATAAGGAGTGATGGTGGGTAGATGGGGATGAAGGAGGTTAGGGGTGCTTTGTCTCCAGCAGAAAAGTAATGAGGCCAGTTTTGAAACTCTTAACTTCCTCCTCCTCGCTCTTCATGGACAATTAGAATAGAATAGAATAACAGAGTTGGAAGGGACCTTGGAAGTCTTCTAGTCCAACCCCCTGCTTAGGCAAGAAACCTTAGACCACTTCAGACAAAGTGTTATCCAATATTTTCTTAAAAACTTCCAGTGTTGGGGCATTCACAACTTCTGGAGGCAAGCTGTTCCAATGATTAATTGTTCTAACTGTCAGGAAATTTCTCCTCAGTTCTAAGTTGCTTCTCTCCTTGATTAGTTTCCACCCATTGCTTCTTTTTCTACCTTTTAGAGAATAGCTTGACTCCCTCTTCTTTGTGGCAGCCCTTGAGATACTGGAAGACTGTTATCATGCTACCCCTAATCCTTCTTTTCATTAAACTAGACATACCCAGTTCCAGCAACCGTTCTTCATATGTTTTTGCCTTCAGTCCCCTAATCATTTTTGTTGCTCTTCTCTGCACTCTTTCTAGAGTCTCCACGTCTTTTTTACATGCAGTATTCCAAGTGTGGCCTTACCAAGGCATTATAATGTGGTATTTGCACATATTTGCAATATTTGCAAATTAATATTTGCAATATTAATTTGCTATGGATCAGAGGTCTCCAAACCCGCCAACTTTAAGATTGGCTGGCTGGGGAATTCTGGGAGTTGAAGTCCACCAGTCTTAAAAGTTTGGAGATTCTTGCTATAATAGATCCTTCTGTCAAGGTCCTGGAACAGAATACAGCCCCATCCAGCAGATAACTCCTTCCTGAAACTGATTGTGGACAAATTCCTCGTCTCCGAAGCACATGATAATTTGCTCCATTTCCCTCTTCGCTGATAGAGTGGCTGTGATGGATACAGGGTCCATTACAATCTTCATTTTTTGTCTCGGGATGGGTAAGTGCAAATTATTGCTCCCTCTTCTTGAATGTTTGCAGGACACATATGAAGCCTAGAAGTAGTTCGGTATATGAGACAGTATCGGTATGTTATTTTAAACTAAGAGTTGTCTGGATGGTTTACAAAATAAAGGCGAAGATGAAGAAGGCTTCAAGTTGAGATTGCATTCTGGAGACATCACGCTACAGAAGAAATTCCCAGGTGCCTCCTTCCATTAGGAATTTCCAAAGGTGCTTTTTCCCCCCCCCCCCTCAAAAGGCTACTGGATTTTTGTTTTCCTTGAAGATGTCTCGCTTCTCATCCAAGAAGCTTCTTCAGTTCTGCCTCCCGACAAAACCAAAGAAGCTTCTTGGATGAGAAGCAAAACCTCTTCAAAGAAAAGCAAAGCCCAGTTGCCTTTTGAAAAAGCACCTTTGGGACAACCACGACTGAGAATCTCTATAGATATTCCATTAGGAAGGTTGCTGCAACTAACCAGACCTTAAACATTCAGTGAAATGCCCCGTATATACAAAGCAGCATTTTCCTATATCAAACTCCAATATAAGAACACAGGAAACAAAATTCATATTAGTGAAGACAACTTTTTGGTGGTTTATGGATGACTGTAATGCACAAACCAGAGAAAAAAGGGTTATTTCAATGGTTAGCTGGACTTTTTTTTGTTTGAAAGCAAAAATATTAATCATATTACAATCGGGTAGAATTGAGAACAAGGAAAAACTAGGCGAATTGGAATGTTTTAAAATGTTTTGTCAGTGCTTAGGGCACCAGTGAGCCTTAATCCGCCACTGGGAACCAGCGAAGAATATTAAAAAGGAAACACAAATCAGCTTGGGGAAAATGAATTAATTAATAGCCAGATAATTAATGGTCTCCCGGCAATAGCGATGCTTCTTGTCATTTCAGTAAACCACAAGCATAGGAGGTATTCCTATCAGTTGGTTTAACTCACTTCCCCAAGGAAATTACGGTGTGAATCAAACCGCTTTCTCCTCAGAGGATGAGAAAATAATGTCCTAAAACAGTGTTTCTCAAACCTTGACAAGCAGAAGAGCTATAGACTTCAACTCCCAGAATTCTTTGTGCTGAGTGGGGAATTCTGGGAGTTGAAGTCCACACCTATCAGTTGGTTTAACTCACTTCCCCAAGGAAATTGTGGTGTGAATCAAACCGCTTTCTCCTCAGAGGATAAGAAAATAATGTCGTAAAACAGTGTTTCTCAAACCTTGACAAGCAGAAGACTTCAACTCCCAGAATTCTTTGTGCTGAGTGGGGAATTCTGGGAGTTGAAGTCTGTATCTCTTCTGCTTGTCAAGGTTTGAGAAACACTGTTTTAGGATGTTATTTTCTCATCCTCTGAGGAGAAAGCGGTTTGATTCACACCGTAATTTCCTTGGGGAAGTGAGTTAAACCAACTGATAGGTGTGGACTTCAACTCCCAGAATTCCCCACTCGGCACAAAGAATTCTGGGAGTTGAAGTCCACACCTCTTAAACTTGAGAAAGACTGCCCTAAAACGTTTTGTAGGCCTATTCTCAATACAGTAGATCCCCCCACCCCCCTGAGAAAGCCTGCGTGACAGCATGGGCAGCTTATTTATTTATATTTATGTATTTATAAAACTGATTTGCCGCCCACCTCTTCACTGAGAGGCGAAATGCACAATTTAGCAACGCGTCCTATGAATTTTATCACTTGCTTTAAAGAGGGCCGTTGCGTCCTTCCAGATCGGCGTGGTAGGAAAGTATGGGGCAACTGTCATTCCTAAAATTCTGAGTTTGGAAAGACTGGATTGCGCAGGGCAGGAACTCAGAAGAACTCAGCCAGGAATTCTTGCAAGTCTGGTCCCGCCGTATCTGGAGAACATCAGAAAGATTGAGAAATTAAATTGTTGGGTGGAATGTCAATTCTTTCTCTTCAGCCAATAGCTTGGAGTGCCATAAGTGCTTAATTAACGAAGGGGACTGCTCCAAGGCTCCTGTGGAAGTTTGCAGGGCCAATCAAGACGCCTGCTTCACAGTGATCAAGAAGTACCATGGATGTAAGTTTTGTTCTTTGTGTCTCTGTGTGTGGAGCTCTTGAGTGGGTTTGTGATTCTTCCTGAGACGATTTCAGATCTTCCTCCTAAGGCTGAGAGAGAATGGCTAGTTCAGAGTCATCCAGCTGGCTTCACAACAGACGAGAACTCAATCAATCAAACATGGAGCTGGAAGGGATCTTGGAGGTCTTCTACTCCAACCCCTTGCTCAAGCAGGAGACCCTAGGCCATTTCAATCAATCAATAAGTCACTCACTCACTCAGAATAATAGAATTGGAAAGGACCTTGGAAGTCTTTCAGTCCAACACTCTGCTCAAGCAGGAGACCCTAGGCCATTTCAATCAATCAATCAATCAATCAATCAATCAATCAATCACTCAGAATAACAGAATTGGAAAGGACCTTAGAAGTCTTTCAGTCCAACACTCTGCTCAAGCAGGAGACCCTAGGCCATTTCACTCACTCACTCACTCACTCACTCACTCACTCACTCACTCACTCACTCACTCAGAATAACAGAATTGGAAAGGACCTTAGAAGTCTTTCAGTCCAACACTCTGCTCAAGCAGGAGACCCTAGGCCATTTCAATCAATCAATCAATCAATCAATCAATCAATCAATCACTCACTCACTCAGAATAACAGAATTGGAAAGGACCTTAGAAGTCTTTCAGTCCAACACTCTGCTCAAGCAGGAGACCCTAGGCCATTTCAATCACTCACTCTCACTCACTCACTCACTCACTCACTCACTCACTCACTCACTCACTCACTCACTCACTCAGAATAACAGAATTGGAAAGGACCTTAGAAGTCTTTCAGTCCAACACTCTGCTCAAGCAGGGGACCCTAGGCCATTTCAATCACTCACTCACTCACTCACTCACTCACTCACTCACTCACTCACTCACTCACTCACTCACTCACTCAGAATAACAGAATTGGAAAGGACCTTAGAAGTCTTTCAGTCCAACACTCTGCTCAAGCAGGGGACCCTAGGCCATTTCAATCAATGAATCAATCAATCACTCACTCACTCACTCACTCACTCACTCACTCACTCACTCAGAATTGGAAAGGGCCTTGGAATGCCGAAGGCGCACGGAACGCTGTTACCTTCCCACCAAAGGTGGTCCCTATTTTTCTACTTGCATTTTTTAATGTGCTTTCGAATTGCTAGGTTGGCAGAAGCTGGGCAAGTCACGGGAACTCACTCCGTTACGCGGTGCTAAGGATTCGAACCGCCCAACTTCTGACCTTTCTGATTGACAAGCTCAGCATCTTAGCCACTAAGCCACTAAGCCACTGTGTTCCATATAGGACATATATAGTATAGTATAGCCTTTATTGCCATCGTACAAAATAATTACAACGAAATTGGTTATATAGGATATGTATGGATGTCCAGCGTTCCGAGTATCATCCAAAATTAAATCAGAGTCCAAGGCAAACTATTGCTCTAAGTTTCAATTTATTAAGAGAGACATGTTGGCACATCTGTGGAAAACACGAATCTGAAAGCTTCCTGGGTTTTCCACCCAGTTGAAAGTTTACGATCTTACCCCCACACTAAACAAGTCCATCACATGGTCCAATCTTCCATTGCCACGCTTGCATCTCTACCCATCCACTTCTGGTCAGGTGCAGAGATACGGAGACAAAGAATGATCTTGGCCTTCTAGAAAGGAATGTTTTATTTTGACAACAACACATTCTGCTCCTAACTATTCCCCCTCCCAATTACCCCACTAATGAGACAGCATAGTAAAATAATAGAGTGTGTGGCAGCCAAAGATTCTAAAATAGAGCCAAAGTGGCGCAGTGGTTAAATTCAGCACTGCAGGCTACTTCAGCTGACTGCAGTTCTGCAGTTCGGCTGTTCAAATCTCACTGGCTCAGGGTTGACTCAGCCTTCCATCCTTCCGAGGTGGGTAAAATGAGGACCCGGATTGTTGTTGGGGGCAATATGCTGACTCTGTAAACCGCTTAGAGAGGGCTGAAAGCCCTATGAAGCGGTATATAAGTCTAACTGCTATTGCTATTGCTAAAAGGAACCAGCTGGAGGCCTGACAATGGACATCTATGGACATATAGACATATAGGACTACCTATATGACCTAGTCAATCATGTCATTGATTGCAACCAACTGTACAAGATGATTGTGCAACTCCAAATAGACTCTTCAGAAAATAGTGTATGTTAAAAAGAGATCCTGTTGTTGATAAATAATTTTAATAAGGAAGTAATCAAAAATTGGTATATATATGAAGCGAGTATTTAGAATACCTTGTTGAAAAAAATGAAGGAATAACATTGTTGTTTGAATGTATGATGTACAAGGACAATAATGAACATAAGCATACTCGATGGGTGATTGGTGGGATTATACATAATTGAAAATAGTGATATATAAATATAAACAGTTGGTAAATTCTTTTATACTGTAAAAATATTCAGAATGGGATAAGTGATTATATAAAGGTATATTGTTATGAAGCAGACAATCAAGAATGTAAGGGAATTGGGTTTATTGAAAAGAAAGAAATATTAATCGTAACTGAATATACGTTGTACAATGAAAGTGAGGTATTTAGTTATATTAGATGGAAAATCTGTGATTGTAAATGCTATTTGAGAGCATGGATGCAAAAACACTTGTAACCAAACGACATGCTGTATGTAATTTTTTTATGTTGTTATGTTTAAAAAAAAATGCAAAAAAAAAAAAAGACTTCTATCCCATGTTTAAGTAACATCGCAATTTATTATTTCCCTTGTAGTGATCGCAGATACAGCAAAGCAGGGCTGTGGCTCCGCCAATGATTGCCGAAGGTACCCCATGGGCACGGAAGGCTCCTTATTCCGGACCATGTGGTGCTGTTCTTCGAACCTTTGCCAACCCATCCATATGGCTGGTACGTAAAAGGGGGGAGCCACAGAAGTGTGTCTGGGACCCAGATGGCAACCTTCCCGAGGTGGGTTGTGTGGGTTTGTGACTTTGCAGCACAATGGTTTGGAGGCCACGGGACCTACCGTAGTTCCTTGAACGGATCAAAATTTGGTGGCAGTGAAACAATGCAAATTCAATCCAAGCTGCCGTAGGTAGGGAATCCCTGACCTCTTGATTCGTGGCCTATTTGCAACTTGTAAGTTGAGGACTGCCGGTACTAACACCTGGAACTAATTTGTGGGGCTTCTATCACATCCTCTTATTTTTTTTCCTGCATCCCAAAACGACCAGGAGAACTTTAAATATTAACAGACTCATTTTTGTGAAGGCTCTTGTACAGTGGTGGGATTCAGCCGGTTCGCACCTATTTGGGAGAACTGATTGTTAACCTTCTAAGCAGTTCAGAGAACTGGTTGTTGGAAGAAATCTCCTTTCGGTTTTTTCCACTCTACAGGGCTAATCCTGTAAGGAAGGCAGGAAGGAAACATCCTGGTGTTGTCTCTAGCCTCATCTTTATTGCCCTGCTTACAGAAACTGCCTCTCCGGTTAAGCCTTATTACATTGTAACAGTTGATGCGAAGCGCCCATTGTCGTGGGTGACGTTGAGTTGGCCAAACTCACCCAGTCACATGACCACCGAGCCATGCCTACCCAACTGGTCATTAGGGCAGAGAACTGGTTGTTAAATTATTTGAATCCCACCACTGCTCTAGTACCTTTCATTGCATTTTGGGGTGGGTGGGTGTTTGCATGGCTCCCTGATGGAATTGGACGAGTGAATTGAGTGAGTTCTTTCCTTGCCTGTCATTTCAAACAGTCAACCTAAACGGATCGCAGAATGGGCTGGCGTGCCAAAGTTGCATTGGGAACCCAGCCGAATGTGGCCTGACGTCCCCTTCGCGGCAATGCTATGGGAGCACAGATCGGTGTGTGCAAATTTCCCAGCGTTTTCTCCCAGGTACAAGCGGGGGTCGATGTGAGATTGCTTGGCCGCAGGATTGGGCTGCTATGGATTCGCCTGCATTCAGGAGAACCTGTAGCTAACATTGTGGTGGGTTTGGAGAACCTTCAAATCCCGCAACCTCCCTTTTCAGCCACGCTGGAAAAAAAAAATAAAAGCACAAATTTAGCAGGAAGCTTTTAATTACTTAAAAGTACCAAGGCTTTATTTTATTTGACTGGCCAACCTGCGAATGGACTTCTGAACCCGTATGTGAGTGTTTGTGTTTGTATGTGCGTAAGTAAAAATCACAAGGTTGGCCAGTTAAATATACATGTAATAGAGGAATGTATGGAATTATTTTTAGTGGAGCGCTTATGGGAATCTTCCCAAATTAAAGCAGGCTTCTTGCATCATAGTACTTGGGGAACTATTAGGGAGGTGCTGCCTTCACCCGCTTTTTCTCACAGAAACGGTTTTCTCTTGTTCCTCTGGAATGCAGCCCCTCCCTTCTGGGAACCCAGACTACATTCCACCCCGTTCTGCCACCCCGTAAGATGAATGATTGAGGGAATGAGATATGTGTAGTCTACAGAGAAGAAGGACTGCGGGGTGGCAGGATAAGAGACTTGCAGCATTTGAGGGGCTGTCACAGAGAAGAGGAGGGGGTGGGGGCGGGTTGACGTATTCTCCAAAGCACCAGAGGGTAGGAGAAGAAGTAATGGGTGGTGTTCTGACCCCCCCTCGTCCAACACCAACGCACTCCGAGTCAAAGATACTTTCCGGAATTTATTAACAGACAGACAGGTCCTTGGCAGCAATCCAACACAGATAAGCCTTGGCAGCAATCCAGCCTGCCGAGCTCACAATTCTGTTCTCCAACATTAGTTCCTGCATTGACTTCTGCAAGAGGGTCGTGTGCACAAGCAGTCCTTTTATAGTCTGGAGAGGAGCCTAATGACCACCAGCTGAGTGCAATTACCTCCTGTACTTGCACAACTGTTCCTGACGCCTATTAGCTGTTCAGTGCCGGGCATCCCAAAAAAGCTCACTGCCGGCCCCCTCTCCCGTTGGCCAGCTGGACTTTGGGTCTCCACTGCACATGCGTGCATGCACGTGCATGTCTGTGCATGCGTGTGCATGCATGCACACACTTTTTTTTTTTAGCATAAAAAGTTTTTATTTTCCATTTTCATAGCATATAATCACATGTTTACTATTACATAGTCAATATCATGTTGTATTATTAAGTACTTACATCAATTCATCTTACCATCAACTACCAAAGGAAAAAAAAAAGAAAAACCCAGTTATTGGCTCTTCTGCTCTCCATACACCATATTTATACCTTATCCGACTCTTTCTTCCCCCTCTCTCCTCCCCCTTTCTACATCCTGTCTTCCCCACATGCACACTTTCATGAGCACACACCTTTTAGATTTGGGCATACGAACACCTGCAGTTTGGGCACTCGGTATCTAAAAGGTTCACCATCGCTGGTATGGGGTCACCTGTCTGTTGTGGCCCAGCAGGAGCTGTTGGAGCTGCCACCAGACTCAGACAGCGAGGGGCCCTCTGAGTCGGCTCTGGAGGATGTGGAGGACGCTGGACAGGGTTCCAATTCTGAGCAGGGCGCAGAGAGGCTGGTTGGCCACCAGGAGGTGCCTGAGCCTTGGACCAGTGGGGAGGAGACAAGGGAGAGTGATCTGAATGCCAGCAGTGAGTTGTTCCTGGCTCGGCACCGAAGAGGTAATAGGCATCAGGAACAGTTGCACAAGTACAGGAGGTAATTGTACTCAGCTGGTGGTCATTAGGCTCCTCTCCAGACTATAAAAGGACTGCTTGTGCACACACCCCTTTTGCAGAAGTCAACACAGGAACTAATGTTGGAGAACATTATTGTGAGCTTGGCAGGCTTGATTGCTGTCACAACTTATCTGTGCTGGGTTGCTGCCCAAGCTTTTCTGTGCCGGTTTGCTGCCAAGGAGCTGTCTGTCTGTTAATAAATTGTGTAAAGTATCTTTGGCTTGGAGTTTGCTTTGGTGTGGAACGAGGGGGGTCAGAACACTGTCTGAGTAGGGGGTTGAGCTAGAAGACCTACATTAAGATCCTTTCCAACAGAGGTAGTATTCAGTGAGTTCGGACTGGTTCGCACGAACCTGTAGTGGAAATCATGGGTGGGTCTGCCCACCCGCCTTGGCTCTATGCCCTCCTATTTAGCCACATTTTTGAGGCCAGGCACATGTGTAGAAGGCCCAGAAGGGGGTGGGTGCGCATGGGGTGAACCAGTGGTAACAAAATGTGAAACCCACCGCTGCTTCCCACTCCCTTATTCTATCTCCTACAAGTATTGCTAACGCACTTTGAATAGATTATGATAAATTGTGAATCCCGGTGCCTAAGAATCATCGGATGATTGTCCTCTTCAGGAGAAGAGCTTGAACCCATCGTCAAGGGATGTGGAAATAGCTCCTTCAAAGATCTGCAGGTGCTCTACCAGATTGGGCGAGACTTTGCTTTCCTTGACCAAAAAGTCTGTGGCCAATCCAACTGCAATAATAGAAGCTTTCCAGGTAAGTCCAACAAAACCATTGTCCATTTTTTTTCATCATCTTCTGTCATATTGTCAAGTGCCCTGAATCTTTTGAACTGGAGCGATTATATAGAAATAGAGGCATTGAATAAATTTAAATATAAATACCTATCTCCCTCTCCCCCCCCCCCCGGCATCCAGTTCACCACTAGATGGTAGTAAAGAGATATGGAAATATAATGAATTAATAACTTCAGTGTTTCTCAACCCTGGACTTCAACTCCCAGAATTCTAGGCTGGCTGGGGAATTCTGGGAGTTGGAAGTCCACCCATCTTCAAATGGGCCAGGTTGAGAAACACAGATTTAATCTCCTCTGCCTGGAATCGTTACTAAAGTCAGATGGCATAACAATTGTGCAACCTCACAATTTAACAATTTATTTACAGATGACACCTGTTTGGAAAACGTGCCTTTGCTTTGAATTAAGAAAAAAGGATTACAATAAGACATAATCATTGTAAAACAAGCAGAGAGCGTTGCTGAGAGAGAAGCGGGAAATGAGCATCTCTGTTAATATATCTGTATGAACTGTCATTATTTAATGTTTTTTTTTAAATGGAAAAGAAATAAAATTAGAGGCAGAAAGACAGTTCAGGTTCACAGAATTTAAGGAAATGCCAGTTCTGGGCAAAAAAATATATTGTAAGTCATGGGTTGGCCCAAAATTTGGGCAGAATATGGTCACATGACGATACAGACATGACCTGGCCCATCGAAACAACGACAGTTAGAACAATTAATCAGTGGAACGACTTGCCTCCAGAAGTTGTGTGTGCTCTTAACACGAGAGGTTTTTAAGCAGAGATTGGACAGTGTCTGAAATGGTATAGAGCAGTGGTGGGTTTCAAAATTTTTTAGAACCTCTTCTGTAGGTGTGGCCTGCTTAGTGGGAGTGGCTTGCTGGCCATGTGACTGGGTGGGAGTGGCTTGCCAGCCATGTGACTGGGTGGGAGTGGCTTTCCAGCCATGTGACTGGGTGGGAGTGGCTTTCCAACCATGTGACTGGGTGGGAGTGGCTTTCCAACCATGTGACTGGGTGGGAGTGGCTTTCCAACCATGTGACCTGGTGGGAATGGCTTGCCAGCCATGCGACTGGGTGGGCGTGGCCAACTTGTAAAATGTGGTGAAACCCTAACCCTAACCCTAACCCTAACCCTAACCCTAACCCTAACCCTAACCCTAACCCTAACCCTAACCCTAACCCTAACCCTAACCCTAACCCTAACCCTAACCCTAACCCTAATCCTTACCTTAAGTTAAATCGGCTTTCTGTCGACGCACTATTGTAAAGCGCCCTTCTGTCGCCGCGCTGTTGTCAGCACGTTGATGACGTTGCGGTTTTGTCGGCGTGCTTTTGTCAGCGTGCTTTTGTCATGCGCGCTTTTGTCGGGTCACGCCCAAAACTTGCAGCCGTTCTTCCCATGTTTTAGTCTCCAGGCCTTTGGTCAACTTCTCTGAACTTTTTCCGAAGTCTCAACATCTTTTTTGTCGCCTGGTGACCAAAATTGATTGCAGTATTCCAGTTTCCACTTCTTATTCGTAGAAACGAGCAGTTCCTTTTATGATTTCCCCCCTCCTTGCAGAGATCCCCACAGGACAGCCCAATGGGCTGCAGTGCTACACGGATCGTGATTCGGGCCGTGAAGAGCACACTCTTCAGAAAGGGCAGATTTTGAAGTGCACTGGAGCCATGAACCGATGTCTCCGTATCGTAAAAGGAGGTAAAGAGAAGGCTTACAAATTGAGCTGATACAAAAGACAGAGAAAGGGAGGGAGGGGGAAAAACATCTCCATACAGGTCTCCCTCCACTTATGACCCTTTGTTTAGGGATTGTTTTACATTACAGCGGCACTGAAAAGGTGATTTATGATCAGTCCTCGCACTTATGAACGTTGCAGGATCTCCATGATCACATGATTAAAATTTGGGTGCTTGTTAACTGGCATGTATTTATCATAGTTGCAGTGTCTCCCTATCTACCCCAGCCAGCCAGCCACTCATTCTATCCACCCCATTCATCCATTTATCCATCCATCATCCACCCATTCATCTATAATTCCATATATTCCTCCAGCCATTCATCCACACATCCATCCCTCCATCATATCATCCCATCCATTTACTGGTATACATCCATCTATCCATCCATCATATCCTCCCTCCCTCCCTCTCTCCATCTATCCATCCATCTCTCCATTATATCACCACATCCATCCATCTATCATATCTACCCCTCCATCCCTCCATCATATCACTCCATCCATCTATTCATCCATATATTCATCCATCCATCTCTCCATCCATCATATCACCCCCATCCACCCATCCATTGATCATATCACCCCATCCATCCATCTACCCCTCCATCCCTCCATCATATCACTCCATCCATCCATCCATCATATCACTCCATCCATCTATACATCCATATATTTATCCATCCATCTCTCCATCCATCATATCACCCCATCCACCCATCCATTCATCATATCACCCCATCCATCCATCTAATCCTCCATCCCTCCATCATATCACCCCATCCATCCATCTATCTCTCCATCCATCATATCACTCAATCCATCTATACATCCATATATTCATCCAGCCATCTCTCCATACATCACTCCATACATCCATCTACCCCTCCATCCCTCCATCATATCACTCCATCCATCTATACATCCATATATTTATCCATCCATCTCTCCATCCATCATATCACCCCATCCATCCATCCATCCATCATATCACCCCATCCATCCATCTACCCCTCCATCCCTCCATCATATCACTCCATCCATCCATCTCTCCATCCATCATATCACTCAATCCATCTATACATCCATATATTCATCCATCCATCTCTCCATCCATCACTCCATCCATCCATCTACCCCTCCATCCCTCCATCATATCACTCCATCCATCTCTCCATCCATCATATCACTCCACCCATCCATCCATCATATCACCCCATCCATCCATCTACCCCTGCATCCCTCCATCATATCACTCCATCCATCTATACATCCATATATTCATCCATCCATCTCTCCATCCATCATATCACTCCATCCATCCCTGTTAATATGGTGCAGCCAAATGGCTTCACCTCTCAGGAAAACCTACCTGTCACATGACTGTGTGGCTTGCAATGTAATATTTCTTTCCCCACCTCACCACCCTAAATTTTCTTGAGATTCTTCTTCCTCTGTTTCTGTAGCGGTTATAATTTTAACAAGGTTGCCAGGCTGACACTCAACCCTCCTCCTTTCTCATCCGGGCAATGGAAGTGTCACTACTGAAGATCCCTGGCTACCTGGTATACCACACAGCATGGGAGGATCTAATGCTGATGCTAAATGTTTTCCACCTCTGGCATCCATGTTCTGCAGAAGCCTATGCAGTGGTTTTCTTTGAACACAGGGGATTCTTCTTTTGATGCAATGTAAATTTTTCTCCTGTTAGGGATGGATTCCCGGGCACAAAATTTTAGCAGTGCTAATTATCCGTCTAGATCAGTGGTAGTCAACCTGGTCCCTACAGCCCACTAGCGGGCGTTCCAGCTTTCATGGTGGGCGGTAGGGGTTTGCTGTAACTCTGCTTTATAAATTTTATAAAGTAAAGTTACTTCCCTACTTTATAAATCACCATTGCTGTGGAACCGGTGGGCGGTTAGAAAAGTTCGTGGAACGACAAAACCGCGCTCCACTAAAGCGCGCCCGCCGTCATCAGCAGGGCGACAACAGCGACCGCGGAGAAAAAAGGGCGCTTTAAATAGCGCTTTAAAAGCAAGCCGATTCAAGTTAAGGTAAGGGTTAGGTTTAGGGTTAGGTTTAGGGTTAGGTTTAGGGTTAGGTTAAGGGTTAGGGTTAGGGTTAGGGTTAGGTTAAGGGTTAGGATTAGGTTTAGTGTTAGGTTAAGGGTTAGCTTTAGGGTTAGGTTTAGGGTTAGGTTAAGGGTTAGGTTTAGGGTTAGCTTTAGGATTAGGTTTAGGGGGGTTAGGTTTAGGTTTAGGGGTTAATTTTAGCTTTAGCGTTTACAGCGTACTTTTTTCTCCGCGCTGTTGTCGCACTGTGATGACATCAGCTACGCGGTTTCGTCAAGCGCGCTTTAGTCGAACGCGGTTTTGTGGTGGAACCAGAAAAGTTTACTACTAAAAGAGATACAAAAGTGGGTGGTAGGTATAAAAAGGTTGACTTCCCCTGGTCTAGATTCTCTGGGTAGTTTGATCAGAAATCATGTTAAAAAAAAAGTAAGCGTCATCCCTGGCTACATACACTTTTGTTATTGTTTTCCAGAAAATAAAAGCACAGCCGTGACCATCCAGAGGGGCTGCGCCACGGAATCCATGTGCTGGAGAGACACCGATATATATCTCAGGCTGCAGAGAGAAAATTCTCGCGCCAAATGTTGTAAAGGGAATCTTTGTAACAAAGTCCACAGTCTCAGCAACCCAGGACTGATGACGATTCTTAGTTTATGGTTGACGTTGAAGATCTATCCATAACCACCCTTGTCTCATCGGTGGCACAGAAATAAATTTGGAACATTCTGGTGGTGGGTTTTTTTGTTTTTGTTTTTGCCTCTGCTGTCCCGATGCATAAACTTCGTTGCTTTTCTAAAAATGCTTTTCTTTCTCCCATTTTGCACCCTGAGTAGGTGAGGTCTTCCTTGAATTGACCTCAGCTTCAGGTGAGGCGCATCTGTGCAGCTTTCTGGGCATCCCCAAAAGTGCTTTTTCAGGAGGCAACTGGACTTTCTTGTTTTTTCTTTTGAAGATGTTTTGCTTCTCATCCAAGAAACTTCTTCAGCTCTTGACTAGATTTTGGGGAATGGAAAGATTGATATTCCTTGCAGACAGCTGGTCTTTTGCATCCTTTTGGAGGGTCCGTGAAGCACTTGGGAGGTTTGTCTGTGTCCTCAGGGTCACCTGAGTGCTGCTCCTGGTTCCTGTTGTCTGCAGTGGTTCCACCACAAAACCGCGTTCGACTAAACCGCCCTCGACAAAACCGCGTAGCTGACGTCATCAACAGGGCGACAATAGCGCGGAGACAGAAGCACGCTGTAAACGCTAAACCTAAAATTAACCCCTAAACTTAAACCTAACCCCCTAAACCTAATCCTAAACCTAACCCTAAACCTAACCCTAAACCTAACCCTTAACCTAACCCTAAACCTAACCCTAAACCTAACCCTTAACCTAACCCTAAACCTAATCCTAACCCTTAACCTAACCCTAAACCTAACCCTAACCCTAACCCTTAACCTAACCCTAAAGCTAACCCTAAAGCTAACCCTAAAGCTAACGCTTACCTTAAGTTGAATCGGCTTGCTTTCAAAGCGCTATTTAAAGCGCCCTTCTTTCTCTGCACTCGCTGTTGTCGCCCTGTTGATGACGTCAGCGACGCGGTTTAATCGGGCGCGCTTTAGTCGAGCGCGGTTTTGTCGTGCCACGGTCTGCAGTATTTTCCCTCTGGAAATCCATTTCTACTTCCACGCCATTCCAAGGCGGTTCATCCCAAATGGTATGGCTAAACATCTGTAGAGATTCTCAGTCATCCAGGTCACGGTTGTCCCAAAGATGATTTTTGAGGAAGCAACTGGACTTCCTTGATTTTTTTTTTCCTCTTGAAGACGTTTTCGCTTCTCATCCAAGAAGCTTCTTCAGCTCTAACTGGATCAGTGGTGGGATTCAAATAATTTAACAACCGGTTCTCTGCCCTAATGATCACCTGGGTAGGCGTGGCTCATTGGTCATATGACTAGGTGGGCATGGCCAACTCAATGTCACTCATGTCGATGGGCGCTTCATCTTCACTGTGACAATGGAATAAGGGTTAACCTGAGAGGCAGTTTCTGTAAGCAGGGCAATAAAGATTAGGCTAGAAACAAGACCAGAATGTTTCCTTCCTGCCTTCCTTACAGGATTAGCCCTGTGAAGTGGAAAGAAACAAAAGGAGATTTCTTCCAACAACCGGTTCTCCGAACTGCTTAGAAAGTTAACAACCGGTTCTCCCGAATAGGTGCGAACCGACTGAATCCAACCACTCAACTGGATGGTGGGGAATTGAAGGATTTATCTTCCTTGCAGACAGCTGGTCATTTGCATCCTTTTGGAGGGTCCTTGAAGCACTTGGGAGATTTATTTGTGTCCTCGGGGGGTCACCTGAGTGGTTCCTGTAGTCTGCCATTTTCTTCCTCTGGAAATCCATTCCTACTCCCACACCATTCCAAGGGGGTTCATCCCAAATTGTTTAGATAAAAGTCCGTAGAGATTCTCAGTCACCCAGGTCATGGTTGTCCCAAAGGTGCTTTTTCAAGAGGCAAGCTTCCTTGTTTTTTTTCCTTTGGAAGACGTTTCACTTCTCATCCAAGAAGCTTCATCAGTTCTGACAGGATAATGGGGTGTTGTGGCCCAGCAGGAGCCATTGGAGCTGCCACCAGACTCCGACAGCGAGGGGCGCCTATGAGTCGGCTCTGGAGGATGTGGAGGACCCTGGACAGGGTTCCAACTCCAAGCAGGGCGCAGAGAGGCTGGTTGGTCACCAGGAGGCGCCTGAGCCTTGGACCAGTGGAGAGGAGACAAGGGAGAGTGATCAGGACGTCAGCAGTGGGGAGGAGCCAAGGGAGTTGTTCCTAGATGCCCGGCACAGGAGAGCTAATAGGCGTAAGGAACAATTACGCAATTACAGGAGGTAATTGCACTCATCTGGTGGTCATTAGGCTCCTCTCCAGACTATAAAAGGAATGATTGTGCACATGCCCCTCTTGCAGAAGTCAACGCAGGAACGAATGTTGGAGAACATTATTGTGAGCTTGGCAGGCTGGATTACTGCCACGGCTTATCTGTGCTGGATTGCTGCCCAAGCTTGTCTGTGCCGGTTTGCTGCCAAGGACCTGTCTGTCTGTTAATTAAATGCCGTAACTTATCTTTGGCTCAAGAGTGTGAGTTGGTGTGGGATGAGGGGGGTCAGAACAATGGGGAATGAAAGGAACAACACAGTTTCTGGGAAACAGTACAGAAGTAGGTTGAAATTGTCTTTCTCCAAGATGTACTGGAGTTGCAACAGTTCATTTAGTTACAACACCCACTGGAAAAAAAGTGGCTTACGATGTTTTTCACACAACTGTCGCAGCATCCCCATAGCCACGCGATCAAAATCCAGACATTTAGCCTCTGGCTCATGTTCATGACGGATGGGGCCGTGTGATCACTTTGTGTGACCTCCTGACAAGCAGAGTCAATAGGGAAGCCAAGTTCACTTAACGACCGGATTACTAACTCAACAGCTGATATGATTCACATCACAATGGTGGCAAGAGAAGTCGTAAAATGGGGGCAAAGCTCACTTAACAAATGCCTCATTTAGCAACATAAGTGCTGGACTCAAGTGTGGTCATAAGTCAAGGGCTATCTGTATTCTCCGCTTTCCAGCGGAAATTAAAAGCAATTTGGTCTCCATCCAAATACCAACCAGATACTCTGAGCAGGAACTTTCTTGACTCTCTTCCTCCCAACCAAACTATCTAAACTTCACTGTCTCTTGGTCCTTTGGAATGCAGTCCCTCCCTCCTGGGAATCCAGCCTACATTCCACCCCATACAGGTTTTCTAGTAATCCATATAATATGTCTGTCTGGCTGTATAGTTATGCATGAATATGCACTGTGTGTAGCACACACAGCCAATAATTGGTGTGATAACATTCATGGTATTAGTCCAGGAAAGATTATAGGACAGGGGTCAGCAACCTGCAGTTCTGGAGCCGCATGTGGCTGTTTCATCCCTCTCCTGCGGCTCCCTGTTGTTGGTTGGCTCCACAATTGATGGGGCTTTCAGTTAGGACAGGTAGAGGAAAAAGGATGCCGCGCTAGGAGGAGACTCTATGGTGGGGGAACCAGACTTCGGCTCCAGAATTGAATGGGGGACTTCTGTTTAAGACCTTTGTGGCTCTTTGAGTGTTTAAGGTTGCCGATCGTTGTTATAGGATGATAAATGTGTTTAACTCACAAGTGGCAGAAAGTCTTTCCTTTTTTTCCTGCCTCCTGCTGCAAATCTCTGAATTTGGGAAATCCTCGCTTGTGGAAAAGCTGCAACCAGATGTCCTGGTTCATAAAGAGGCAGGCTAATTACAATAATGAAGGAGGTGCAGTCAACTCAGGGTGGGGCCTTTGATCTGCAGAAGACGAGTAACAACTGGAAATCCTGGGGAATGTTCAAGTTATATTTACAGGCACGGTTGTCTCGCCTCTGTACCGATTCCGGAAGCCCAGTTTGGGATTTTAAAGAAGGAATGAAGGAAAGGTCCTAGAGAATGGTCAACTCACTGCCAGTTGGAAGAAGAGAAATTCACGTAGGTGGGTGCATAGCTTCTCAACCTGTGTCCAAGGTGAGATTTCTTAAGATTGATACCTGAGCTATTGCAGGGTGCAGAAACATTTTTGTGAGCTTTTTCACGTAATCTCAGGGGCATCTCTTAATGCTAGGAGTCTCCCCAAATTTTATTTTATTTTCTGTATCTTGATTGGGACAATCAAGAAAGTCTCCCAACACTTTTGAGGAAGAGGATAAACCATGTTCTATAGGGACCTACCTTGGCATTTCTCATCTCCCCATATGTGGTAGATGTTTCCAATGGGAACTGCTGTCTGCACCTGTTTCCCACTTCCGTGAATTGAGATGGGACCTCAAAATATGCCCTGAGTTATCCTCAGTTGCACTCTTTAGGGGAAAATAGATACCCTTCAGAGAAGCTGGTTTGCAATCACTGATCCTATTGAGATCTTGCTGAGGACTTTACCCCACCCCCCTAGAAACCACACTTGGAAAAGGATTATTTCTTTGGCTTCAACTTCCCTCACTATTTTTAAATCGTTGAATGTCTGCTCCTCAAAATATTCACTCTTCTTTCTCTCTTCCAGCTTTTCTCTTCTTTATTCTTGCTTTGTATTCATACCAGTGGTGGGATTCAGCCAGTTTGCACCTATCCGGGAGAACCGGTTGTTAACTTTCTAAGCAGTTCGGAGAACCGGTTGTTGGAAGAAATCTCCTTTTGTTTTTTCCCCCACTTTACAGGGCTAATCCTGTAAGGAAGGCAGGAAGGAAACATTCTGGTGTTGTTTCTAGCCTCATCTTTATTGCCCTCCTTACAGAAACTGCCTCTCCGGTTAACCCTTATTACATTGTAACAGCTAAGGCGAAGCACCCATCAACCTGTGTGATGTTGAGTTGGCCATGCCCACCCAGTCACATGACCACCGTGCCCCGCCTACCCAGTTAGTCATTAAGGCAGAGAACCGGTTGTTAAATTATTTGAATCCCACCACTGATTCATACGTTGATATAACCCCAAAGAATTGACAGCGTAGAGCTTGATATCTCAAGTTTTCGATTTAATTATCCGAACAAATCAGTGAAACATTCAAGAATCTCACCTCGCCAATGGGTAGTTCAGCTTGCATCTCTGTTCCCAGCTAAGATTATTTCTCCTTTTGAGAGAGAGAGACGGAGGTGGGGGAGGGAAAGAGAGAGAGAGAGAGAGCTTAAAAACAATGAATAAATCATAATATACCAATAGGTGAAGGTAGTAGGAAAGTTGAGAAGATGGCATAGATGGTAACTCTCACCCCCTCAACCATCCTGGGGAGTGTGGAGCCACCCTATGCAATGAGAAAATCTTGGCCTGGGGTACCACCCTTCAACTGCCGTTGGAAACGAAGAAATGTATGTCACTCCAGGGTCCCATGTTTTATGTTAATCGTTGCAGGCTGGAATCTCAAAACAGCGAGGAACTTTTTAAGTATTGGAGAGAGCCTGCCTAGGGCAGCAGCCGCTGAATTGTTTTTTTGGAGGGCTGTATTATACTTCATGGGTCACAAATTATTCAGGCACGTTAGTTTGGAGTTCAGCCAGGACTACTAATTTTAAAAAATTGCATTTTTAAAAACATTCCATCGCTCACCTTGACTAAGTCGTTTTGCCTCTGGGCAAAGGTAACCAGGTGCAAATTTCACAGCTTCCACCCTTAGATTTAATATCGTTATTTGTTGCTTCTGTGTTTTATTTGTATGCTTGCTTAAAATGGTAGATTTCCATAGGCTGTACCCGGGCAGGGTGAGCTGTTATCTCCATCTCTTGCACTATCCCCCCAACCTGGTGCAATAGTGATATAGGCACCTTGGGTGTGATCCCAAAACATCTGGAGCTCCACTGGAACGTTATTGGCATTGATAGAATCGCCATCAATCAATGGCAAAAGGCAGCTCTGCTTGGGACAGCTTTCTTGGGAAGGACTCAAAATGATGGGCAAAAATGCCAGATCCAATCTAAACATCTGGATGATGGCACACTGAACTATAAATCATAATTATTTCCAAGATTAGATTCCAATCATTAGGCTCTTCTCCAGGGAGTCCTTCCTTCTCAATAGGTGGCCAAAGTATCTGAATTTCCTCTTCAGGATCTGGCCTTCTAAAGAGCAGCCAGGGTTGATCTCCTCTAGGACTGACCGGTTTGATCGCCCTGCAGTCCAAGGGACTCGCAGGAGTCTTCTCCAGCACCAGAGTTCAAAGGCCTCCATTCTTTGGCGCTCAGCCTTCCTTATGGTCCACCCTTCATGGCCACCCATTGCAACTGGGAAAACCACAGCTTTATAAGGCAACTTATAAGGTTGCATTAATCATTGAAAAATGGCTTTATAACCAGGCTTACAGTTAGACTGTTTGTTGAGTCCCTGGTGGTTTTCTTTCGCAATGTGATTTTGTCAAAACACACATGCCCTTTTGCTTCTCATTGGCTTCTTCTACTTCAAACTATGGAAGCCCTCCAGAGCCATTTGGAAATCAGGCAGCATTGCAAAGTCAATCAATCAAACAAAGGGCTAAGTGCAAAATTTATACGAAGGTTTACTTTGATAACATCACTAGGCTCTTCCACAGAGCGTCCTTCCTTCTGATTAGGTGGCCAAAGTCTTTGAGTTTCCTCTTCAGGATCTGGCCTTCTAAAGAGCAGTCAGGGTAGATCTGCTCTAGGACTGACCGGTTGGATGGCCTTGCAATCCAAGGGACTCGCAGGTTCGCACTGGTTTGGACGAACCCGTAGTAACTTGGTGCCATGGGTCGTCGGAACCGGCAGTGACCCAGGGCTACCACGCCCCCAAACGGGTTCTCCTATGGCACCACCATCTTGATTTCCAGTTCTGCGCATGCGCAGAAGAATTTGCATTGCGCATGCACAGATCTTTTTAGGAGCAAACGTGTATGCGTTGCAGAGCACGCAGTTGGCATGCGCACGCAAGAATTTCCATGCACCGAACCGGTAGTAATGCTGGCAGCAACCCACCCCTGCAATGACCCACCTGTGGCCAAGGAGGCAAGTTTGATGGTGATGAGCTCTGGAGTTGCTTTCGTTGTTTTGTTTCTCACTTCTCCAGTCGGTCCCGTTCTCCGGCTTGGCTTGGTAAAGTGTACACTCCTACTTTTCGGAGTCTCGTTCCCACCTGATTGAGATAGGCAGCTTGGCCTAAAACCTGCTTGGCAGCTCCAGGAGGAAAGGGTGATGCAACCAACCCATCCATTACTAAGGTGGTGCCCGAGAACAAAATCACTTACCCTTGGTCAACCGATGGCTTTGGAGGAGAATTTGAGGACTGGTAGTGACTGGGGAAACTACTGAGGCGGTAGAGACAGGATAAGACTCAGGCACGGTGGGAGTGAATGTCTTTCTAACTGTAGGATGGGGTGCAAATTGCACAGGGCAGGGAATAGATTAATTAATGAGAATAGATCTGGAAGGGGCCTTGGAGGTCCCCTAATCGAAGAGCCGAAGTGGCGCAGTGGTTAAATGCAGCACTGCAGGCTACTGCAGTTCTGCAATTCGGCTGTTCAAATCTCACCGGCTCAGGGTTGACTCAGCCTTCCATCCTTCCGAGGTGGTAAAATGAGGACCCGTTGTTGGGGGCAATATGCTGACTCTGTAAACCACTTAGAGAGGGCTGAAAGCCCTATGAAGCAGTATGTAAGTCTAACTGCTATTGCTATTGCTAGTCCATGGGTTGGCAACCTTTAACACTCAAAGAACCATTTGGACCCGTTTCCCACAGAAAACACCGGGAGCCACAAAAACCTTCCCGTGCCTATTTCCCGAGCAGCCACAGAACTAGCAAATGGAATTGAATTAAACATTCTGTTTTCTTATGAAACTTTTCTTGTCTTGGATTTATTTATGGTTGGCCTACTGGGGGTCGAAAAGCTCAATAAATCAGGCATTCTACTGCGGTTGCATTTGAAGGAGTGTTAGCCAACTTCAGCTGATTTTGAAAAAGCTGGGAGACGTTTCCAGTCAGGAAATGGCAGACCATCCTTTTCAAAGCCAAAAGAAAAAGATCTGGAAGATATTTTCCCAGATATATGGAAGTGCCGCCGGTTTGATGTGGCATTATATGGATCGATAACAATTCTGGTTCCTGGCGACAGAGCCAAATTCAATCACATCATTATCCTGGGACGTGTCCCTTTGCCTTCCTTGGTAATGAGAATTCTTTTCTTCTTTACAGGTGATTGATGGTTATTCCAGAGGTAGAAGGAAAAGGGCCCCGAGCATATTTCCAGAATCTGCATTGCAAAAACCAAAACATACCCCAAATAAGGCATAAATCACCACCGCCAACAAAATTGCACGTACAATATGCTATAAGTTGGTTAATCTTGCTACTGTTGGCCAACTCAACACCGGTGAATGCTGGCAAACATCTCCAGAACAGAGAACAATTTTTTCATCCTTTTTTTTCCAGCCAAACGCTGCGTCTGTGCATAGTAGATTGTTTCATTTGTCTCTTGCCCGCTGAACAAGTTTGTAAATCAAAGCTAGCCTGATTACTTATTCTGCCGACTCTTACTATAAGGATCCCAACATACGAGGAAGATGGCAGGATGGGAAGAATATTGCCCACAGATCAAGACCCTGCTGCTGATTCTCACATTTGTCTTCTGTCTGTTGGATGCAGGTAAGAATAGAATGGAAGGGAAGGGAAGGGAAGAGAAGTGAATAATAGAGTTGGAAGGGACCTTGGAGGTCCAACCCTCTGCTTAGGCAGGATACCCTACAACAGTGATGGCTAACCTTTTCCGGGTTCCGTCCACCAGCCAATGCCACCTGGCTACCACCTGGGGGAGGGCCTTCTCTGTGGCAGCTCCGGCCCTTTGGAACGAACTCCCCGCGGAGATTCGGACCCTCACCTCTCTCCAGGCCTTCCAGAAAGCCGTCAAAACCTGGCTGTGCCGGCAGGCCTGGGGTTGATGAGTTCCCCTCCCCTCTCGACTTTTATGGCTGTGTGATTTTCGTGTATTTTAATCACGTGTATTGTGTTCTATGTTCCCTTTCCCCCTTTGAGTTGTTCGCCGCCCTGAGTCCCTCCCGGAGAAGGGCGGCATACAAATAATCTAAATCTAAATCTAAATCTTTTCCAGACTGAGTACCCAAAGCGAATGCGTGAATGAATGAATGTGTGAACATGTGCATGCACCCATACCCCCCAAATACAATGTACATGCGACCCTGTGCATGTCACCTCCCCCTGCGCATGTTCCCCAGCCTCCATGCATGCACATGTGACCCGGCCCCCATGCATGTCCTCCCTGTACGTGCCCCAACCCCCCGCATGCACGACAGAGATCCGTCGACCAGTTTGCTGGTGGGAGGCACACACTTAGCGCGGCAGAGATCAATCGGGACAACAGCTCGCGTGCCCACAGAGAGGGTGTTGTGTGCGACAGGTTTGCCGTCACGGGCCTGCACCACTTCAGACAAATGGTTATCCAATCTCTTCTTAAGAACTTCCAGTCAGAACAAACCTGTC
The DNA here is from genome assembly GCF_051295495.1 of Thamnophis sirtalis. NCBI lineage: Eukaryota > Metazoa > Chordata > Lepidosauria > Squamata > Natricidae > Thamnophis > Thamnophis sirtalis. The sequence continues at coordinate 6,635,677 of NW_028261393.1, forward strand.
GGGATGGGTTGAGCTTCTCAGAGGGATGAGGGAGAACCACGTACTCTTCAGGAATGAGCTTCTGTTGACGTCCTTCAAGATTTAGACTGGAAGGAAACGGATCCAGGGAAAAACATTCCTCCTGAGTTTGAGCCCAACATTTCCTTTTTGTGGGTCAATAATACAATATAAATATTTAGTAGAACCAGTTAGATAAAAAAATCTCCATTAAACTCAGAAGAACAAAAGCAGGGGTGGGTTCCTGCCAGTTCTAACCGCTTTTACAGAAGAGGTTCCACAAATCTACAGTGCCGTTTAGAACTGGTTCCAGCTCCCTCCCCCCCACCCATCCGCACATCATCAAGATGAAGAGCGAGAGGAGGAATTCTGGGAGTTGAAGTCCACAAGTCTTAAAGCTGCCAAGTTTGAACACCCCTGGTTTTTTTTCCCTAAAGCGTTAGGAGTGCAAGGGTCTTGTAACTTGACAGCTTTAAGACTTGCACACTTCAGTGCCGGAGTTTCTGAGCCAACATTTTGGTTGCTAAACAAGAGCGTTGTTAAGAAAGTTTCACCACATTTTACAAGATGGCCAAGCCCACCCAGTCACATGACTGCCAGGCCACTCCCACCTGGTCACATGGCTGGCAAGCCACTTCCACCTGGTCACATGGCTGGCAAGCCACTGCCACAAAGCAGGCCACACCTACAGAAGAGGTTCTAAAAATTTTTGAAACCCACCACTGAACAAAAGCGAGGAAATGGTGAACCTCAAGGTTTGATGAACCTCCAAGGTAGCAAGCATAGCCCCAGTTATGTTTAAACTGGTTTTTTGTGTGTGTGGAGGGGAGTAGTTTAGAGTATTGTATGAACCAACGACTTACTAGCTGGTAAGCAAGTGTCGTTCAATCTCTTAACTGTGCAACTCCAAAACAACAACAGCAACAGAAAACCCACCACCAGTTAATTTAGTAATCAGCATAAGCCTGTTGTGTCAGCATAGCCAGCTAGCCCTAATTATATCTCCCCTTGAAATGAATGAGATATAAATTAACCAAAGTGAGTGGTTGATTGATTTGAGAGGTGTTTCTCCTCATTTAGCTGGAAGGTCACAACAAACAATTATGAAATGCAATTAAAGCAAGAAAACAGGTAATGGGAAACACTCAATCACATAATATAGGTGACAGGTTAAATTGAGATGGGCTTTTGGTACGTACAAATGCAAACTAACAACAAAAAATCCACACGTAGAAGACGCACGCCATGTTTACCCACAGAAAAGCGTTGTGCTAGGCAGCGGCCAAAATACTTGACAGGCGGCTTCCAAAATTTTATTGTCAGGTGCAAGAAACCAGAGTTACTTGTGAATGAGAAAAGTCAGTAACGTTATCATCTACCAGCTATGTTATAAGAATCTTACCAGCCTTCTTCTCTTTCCCTGGGAAGGAACAGATAAGGTTTCAGGTGTCTTGGGGGAAGTCAAGGTTCTATTGCTTGCGATGGCACAAGGATTCCAAGCTAAGCTCTCACTTGACTCCTCCTTCCAGGTTGGCTGACAGTTTCCCAACAGTTATTGGCATTTATCTATTGTTTTCTTCCTCTGTAGTGAGTGGCCTGCGATGCTACCAGTGTGTGGGGATGTTCCATGAGTGTGTCCAATCAGAGCAATTGTGTACGCCAAGGGATCGGTCCTGCTTCTCATCTACCATCAAACTTTTCTGTAAGGAAACCCCCCCCCCCCCAATTTCCTGTACCTACTATGATATTTATTTACTTCAATTATATCCACCTTTCTGTTCAGAATGGACCATTTTTGTCTGCTTGCAATAAGTACACTAATGCTTTCCACAGGAAGGGGATGAACTAAAATTTGTTAGCATTTAACAAGCAATTTTAAAAAAATAATTAGAAAACAAAGTATTCAAACTTCATGTCATTTCAAAAGTGTTGACTGCGGTTTGACCAAGATGACTATTCCCTTGTCTCCCAAAGCTCTAAACCTGCCAGAGATTGCTGTCTCCTTGCAAGGAGTCGCTGTCTGGAACACTTATGGGTGATCTCAAGTCCTCTCCTTGTCCATAGAGGTTTTGAAGAACCAGTCTAATCACTGGCTCTTCCTTCCACCACAGTCATCAACTCTGCTTTTCATGGAGACACCTTCAGTCTATCACTTGGTCCTTCGGAAGTCCCCATCCTGGTTTCTTCTGAATGCTCCTTTCTCTGGTGCAGAGGCTCCCGAAGCTGATGGGAATTCTCCATTTTTCCTGAAGAGATGAAGGGGAGGGCGGCCTTTCTTGTCAACAGTGATTACTTTTGGAGATGGTTGGGCTTTTGAAAGCAAATGATTTAACGGACCCTTCTCCAAGAAAGAAGCATGGCTCGAGAATTCAGGACCTCTTATAGCCAGGGAATCCCTCCAGCATACTATGGCTGTTTCATCTTCTCATGGGAGGGCTAGTCAGCAGAGGTGGGTTTTTACCGGTTCGGCCGAGTAGGTAATAACTTCTATCCTCGGTGGCGCCATCTTGATTTTCTGTTCTGCACATGCGCAGAACAATCTTCATTGAAAAAATGTAATTATTTTTCCTTTTTTAATGTGCTGACCTTTTTAGGCGCAAATGAGCACGTGCACTGAGTGTGTGTATGGCATCCGCGTGAGCGTGTAAATTTTTTCGGGTGCCGAACCGGTAGTACTGCTGGCAGGAACCCACCCCTGCTAGTCAGGGATTACATAATTGAGGGATGGCGGTACCTATAGCATTTCTACATGCATTCAATTTGAACCCTAATATTTTTAGTCACTAGTAGCCATCACTGATTGGGTCTGAGAGATGCTGGAGACCAACAACACCTGGAGAACTCCAGTTTCCCCAATCTGGTGTCAGTCCCATATGTTGATTCCTAGAGTTTTTAGCTCAACATGGCCAATTTGGGAACATTTACAAAATCCAAATTTTGAGTGTGATGGACTCCTGCATCCTTTATTAACCATGTTGGCTCCCAATCTTTTCCAGATACAAACAACTATACAGGAGTATTTTTGCTTCCAGGTAAGTTGGATGGCGCTTATTATTATTTTTTCAAAGTTTATTGGGCTTTAATTTTTAAAAATAGTTCAACATCAATACATAAACAGTTTGGTCTCTGGGTATGGTTCATATTAATACAAAAAACAGCAGTCAATTGTTGCATTAATCAATGTTGCTTATATAATCCTAATATTAATGTACTTGATTATTTTAAAGTAGTCGTTCAATATTTCAATGTTCTATTATTCTAATGTCAATAATCTTCTTGAACATAGATAGTAATACCATCTTTCAACCTGTCATCTTTCCATCTACTTATTACATATTCTATTTATATAGAAATCATAACTACCGTACTTATATTTCCCCTAATTCTTATTTCTACCTCTATTCTGTCTTCCGGTCAGGTCACTCTTACTAATACTAATGTTAATACACATCTTTATGTTAAGACATAGGCCTTTATATAAACGTGTATATTCTTATTTCTACCTCTATTTCTAGTTTTGAATCAGGCCATCATTATATTAGAAGACAGAAGAAAGAAAAAAAAAGGGGGGGGAAGCTCTGTTCTAACCATCATCTCTTGAAAAGCATCTCTTGATGTTTTAAAGCATCTCTTGATGTTTTAAAGCATCTCTTGATGTTTTAATACATCAATTCTTATTCGTTTTTTGGCTTTTCTCCCATACTCCTCTCTTGGATCATTGTCTCTGTCAGCCTCTGTATCTTCATTTTCCCACCTAAATATTTATCCCATCTCTATCCTCCTAAAGTGCCAGATCTCCTGAATATCCACCCATACTTCTATCTCCCTTTCAAAAACATCTTCCAGATTATCCAATTCCAATGGATTAATTTTGATTGAGAAAGACAGGGTTCAACTTGAACAGGGAGTGTTTTGATTTTAAAAACACCAATCCATTTGTTGGTTGATTGTGATTATTTAAAAGGAGACTGGACTCCCCTCTACACATGCTCACAAGCAACCTTCTTAATTTATTTCATATGAGAGGAAGATGGGCCAGAACCAAAAAAAACCCAACTCCATTCAAGGAATGGAGTATAAAGGAAAGACTGACTGAATTTGAATGTGGTTTAAGCCAGATAAAACTCCAATCTTTACCTGATTTGGTTAAACCTGAATGCAAATAGTAATTGTTGTGCTTTATTTATAAAATATTTAGAGAATAACTACTAAACATCTAAAAAAATGTATTTTAAGGCAGAAAAAAATCAGTTAGTGGCATCAATTCTACATAAATCCTATGGAGCTGCTTTTAGCTCATCTTCTGCTATCTCTAATTGCCCTCAACCGTCATGTTCAGCTTAATTTTTTGGGTTTATGGTTTGTTAATCAAATTGTAATGGCCAAAAAATTCACATAACTCTAAGCCACAATAGAAGGGCTTACAACAGGAATTCAACTGATTTTCTTGGCCTACTTAATTCCATGTATTTCTAAACCCCAGATTTAGAAATCGCCGAGTATGTGATGAAAGGCTGCTCAGGGGAAGGCGTATCTAATCGCACCGCTAACATCTATTCTGAGGACGACCATGAAGTACACAACACGTATTACTGTGACTCTAATCTCTGCAACATCCGGTTCACAGGTGGTAAGTACAAGAAGTTAGAACATCAACCTGTTGAGCAAGTGAGAAGTGTAAGAAACACAATAAGAACCAACATGATGTAACATTTAAGGTGTTGGACATTGGAACCAATCCAATGTCCCTTCCAACTTTGTTGTTCTAATGATTATGGGACTTGAGTTGACTTAAATAGTAATCCACTCTCAGCCATGGAAGTTCAGTGTTTTTGGGTCAATGTCTCAGCCCAACCTATCTGGCAATATTATGGTGGAGAAAAATGGTGGGAGAACACCAGTGGTGGGTTTCAAAAATTGTTCGAACCTACTCTGTGGGCGTGGCCTCCTTTGTGGGAGTGGCTTGCCGCCCATGTGACCGGATATGAAGATGCCGACGACACTTATCAGAACCACCTTAAATTACCTCACACACAGCACTGGCATGCATAAGAATAGGATGTAAACTTGTTTTTTAAAAGGCATCTTTGGTTTGCATTAAAACAACTTCAACACACGCAATGTTCTGATTGCACCACAAACGCAGTAGCCATCCTTACCTTTCACAGAGGCACTGAGTTTTATAAATATGAGCATGATAGTGTAGAATAATCATATCCAAGGACCAGTGGTGGGTTCAAAATTTTTTGGAACCTCTTCTGTAGGTGTGGCCTGCTTTCCGGGTCCACTGGTGGAACCTCTTCTAACCGGTCCGGTAGATTTGACGAACTGGTTCTACAAAATAGGTGCGAACTGGCAGGAACCCACCTCTGGAGGACACATTCAAGCTGAAGAGTTTTAGCTTTTCTTTTTTTTCCCCCCGAAAAGTTTTATTGTTTTAATTAAACAAAAACACACACAAAAACAGAATCATCTTTCGTTACATCTTGTAGAAAGGCGTGTCAATTGGTTACAAATACATTTCGTGTGTTTCTTCCACAATCATTACATATATATACTTCATTCAAATTGAATCGTACATTTTAAATAAAAAAAAATTATGTATTTTACTATCGCTGTACCACAATTCTCATTTAATTACAATTATTTAAATGTGCTTTTATCTAAAATCATTTGTATTTAAAGACACAAGCACCTAGTGGCATTTGTTTGCAATTTCAATAAACCTCCAATAACATTACACCTTTATAACATATTCTGAAATAAAGTCAGTTAGTAAGATATCTAAGCATTCTCCCTCCCTTCCCCCCCCCAACTCGCAATTTAAAGCTTATATCCAATTTGCTTTTACTACTACTACTAACACACACACACACACACACACACACACACACACACACACACACACACACACACACACATCATTAAACATTATCCATTAACATTTCCTTGTTATTATTGTAGTTAACTAAAAATTATTTACTATTTATATCACCTCTCCTCTCATCAGGCCCAAAAGAAATTATACCTTTATAGCAAGCTCTAAATAAGAATTTATAAATAAAATTTATAGGTCTTTTCCCTAAGTCCCAAATTACAATTTATATCCAAGTTATTTTTACTAATTAAGGTTATCATTTCATTATTATTATTGTAGTTAATATATGTTAACGAATGAACATTTAATAAGAATCTAAAACAATCTACAAAATGCTAACAAGAGTTTTAGCTTTTCTGAAACACAAAATGATCCTGGACATTTCACTGGTTAGCAAAAGGCTTCCAAAAATCAAATCAAAGGGCAGGTTTTATCTTCTCAAGCTCTGTAGGATGAAGTTCTAGGATATCTCAAAATAACCTTCCTACAGATGACTCCTGCAGATGGAGTCTACTCCTTTTAGGTGATCCCCTAGGGAGGAGATCCTTAAAGTCCTGATCCTTCAAGAGGTGAAGGAGACATGGACTTGAAGGCAGATTTTCTCTGTTGTGGCCGGGATATTTTAGATCACCTTTCCAGGAACTTTCTCACTCATGTCTGATGTTTTGCAAGGCAGTAAAGCTGATTTGATTGTGGTAGGATTTTGAATCTTAGTGGTTAGTGTCTATGGCAGTGGTGGGATTCAGAAGT